>NC_142942.1:7313837-7326337 GCF_046866305.1 Octopus bimaculoides | reverse complement strand
GATTGAACCAAACAATTTTACAGTTTTCATTACCATTTTCTTTGTTAAATTTTTTAGTGTCTTTTTCCTTTCCCATTTGATTTTCATCATTCTATAGTTTTTATTATGCAATTTTCTGTTTTTCTTGTAATGCGCACATATCGTATGTTCTACTTGACTTTTTATATTTGCCATTTTTTTCCAATGCATAGATTGTTAAAGCGGTAACATCGTTAGTAGAACTTTTGAAAGGATCTGAACTGTTTTTGAGGAATACATATAAAAGAAAGAATTATTGAAAAGCAATCAGTCGGCTTGCGTGAATCGATGCATTAAGCTCATTTGACACGCCATGTAAAAACTCTGCAACAGTGGTGTATTTCAATTGATGTTTAGAACCAAGTAACTGGTTATTTTCCCTGCCTACTACGGTGTAGTACAATGCCTAGCAATATTTCATCGTTGGTTTGAGTAAACTTTAGTTAAATAATTTTGATTAATATTTTATAATTTTCTATCATTGTATGATGTATAATTTCTAATTCTTTATTTTTCTTGCAATTTAAAAAAAAAAGTAAAGTATGATAATTGCTAAAGATGTTTCCTGTTAAAAAATCTATTAAAATTAATAAATCATACAATTTTAAATGAAATGTGTGAAGCAAAAATGATTAAGAAATTGTTGCTTTCTTAAAAAGCATCTGGTGGCGAAATGTCTTTCATTAGTGTAGAATTCATTTCATTTTTTTAACGGGTTTTCATTTGATAAAACTTATAGAATTTTTTCAGTTATTTCAAAAATAAATTGGTTAAGCATTCAGTGCCTAAATGTATTTTTTGCTCTACGTGAGCATGAAATAAAGTGCTGCATTTTAAAATTGTTTGACTTTGATTCATTTGCATTTAGGCATGTCCATCTAAACAATTTTAGTATTGACTTTATGAAAATATTTTGCGTTCTTCAATGCATTAAAATAACAACAAAACATCACAGTGAAATGTTGACTTCGAAGGTATGTTTACTCCATGAAATTAAATAAATAATAAATATAAAACTACAGGTATATGTGTGTATGCATGAATGCGTGTGCTTACGTGTGCATATGTATATGTGTATGTATATGTGTATGTATATGTGTGCGTGTGTCTATATGTATGTGTGTGTGTTATTTTTGTTTTACATCGAATTCATAACATTTGAATGCCAATAAAAATCGAACATTACAGTTACGCTACACCAACCCTCATATATTCGTTGCAATAACATAATATAACATAATATCTCGTTACTAAAGCGAGATAGGAGACGTGTATTTTAATTCATACTATGGATTCAAGTTGATAAAAATGATCATTGATTTTGCAAACGTTTTACAATGGAGTTTAGAGAAATACATTTTCTGGCGTATCTCACTGCTAAGTGAAGGTAATACTTTCTAATAGAATATAATCTAAAATTTCAATTGAGATATATCAATGTTTAAGGCATGGTATGTGCTGTACATCTTTTACTTATTTCATTCATTGGATTGCAGAGATGCTACGGCACCACGTTAACATTTTTTGGTAGAGCATTTCGGTAGTCTGATACATATATCAGCAATAGTTTCGACGTTTGTCACGATAATGATAGGTACAGAAGCAAATACACACACACACACACACACATATATATATACACACATCCGTTTATCAATTTCAAGCTCACGGTTAAACCGAGGCTATAGTAAAAGTGTATTTTCCCAAACCCGAGATCACATACTTTCAGCTGTTTCTGCACCAATATGATTAATATTTCATGTCAATAACCATTTGTTCTTCAACCAATTTGGCAGCAAATCAAAGCTTTGTTGTCTCATTTAAATTCACATACAGGTATAGTGTTTAACATCGGTCTATTTTCTGGTAGATGTACTTACATAGAGCTTTTTGAGAAACGAAGACAATCTCCCAATGGCGAGCATCTGATAATCCGAACTGTATAATTACATTTTTAGTATAAGTACGGAAACACGGCGACGAGCTGGCAGAATCATTAGTAGGCCATGGAAAAAATATTATTTGTATTTCACCCGTCTTTATACTTTGAGTTCAAGACCTAAATTTTATCCTTTAGAGATCGATAAAATGAGTACTTCTCGAACAATGAGCTCGATGTAATCGACAAAGTTCCTCTCTCGAACTTGCGCCAACATTTGGAAGCGATATAAATAGTTAAAGAAGGCAGTGAGCTGGAAGTACGCCGGGGAAAATGCTTCGCGACATTTCATCCATCTTTACGTTATGAGTTCAATTTTTTTTCATCATTTTCGGGTCAATAAAATAAGTACCAGTTGAACACTGGGAGTCGGTGTGATCAACCTACCACTTCTCCCAAATTTCTGACCTTATGCTAAAATTTGAAAGCAACATAAGTAGATAAATTAAGACATTTAAAAAACTGTCTTAACGATTAGATTACAGAAGTGCCACTTAACGTTATGAATTGCATTGTTCCTTAATGGTTAACATTAAGGAACACTGCAGTTGCAATGTAATGGTTTCAGTTGCATATATACTCTCAGATAGTCTCACTTTCAAAAAAAAAGAAAATGTAGGTTTCAGAAATATTTTGACAATCTAGTTCTATAATAATTGAGTTTTACCGGACTGACAAACTTTTTTGCATGGTATATTTCCATCTCCAGAGTTTTCGGTTTTGAACCTGTTCTTGTAAGAAATTTTGATAACTAACGCAATTTGGAATTTGATATTTTCAATATACATTCAGTCTATCAATCTTGCTAGCATGCTAGCTATCGTACATTTGAATACATACATATATACATGTATAAATTCACACACACACACACACATACAGTCTATCCTCGCTCTTATGCCACCCCGATTTTCTGCCAACCCCGCTTACCGCCATAAAATAATTCAAACCCGATTTCCGCCTCTGTTGTTAACTAACGTTGAATTCCTCCGATTTTATGCCCCTAGATGTCCGCCATCCACCAATACATTTTGCGACACAATCGCTCCTTAATAATAACTCCTTAATAATTTCCCCGATTTACCGCCAAATCACAACAAATTTACCGCCCAAACAATTTTGTCATACCTGAATAGCAGTTATAAACATACATGCATAATACAAATCTAGAGGGCACTAAACTTCAAGTCAAGCATGCTAACATACAATAGCAAAAGTAGAAAAGTAGAGCATTTAGTCGATTTAGCATGTGCTAATGACGATAAGTTGATATTCCTTGCTCATAAAATTGGGTTATAATTTATTTTTTGTTTTAACGAACAAGTTTATTAAAGAGATTATTTTCTTTTTAGTATCATTCTTCAACATGAACGCTATTTTCTGTAAGCGCAGACGGTCTATCATTGCAGTAACACAGAAAGAAGAAGTTATTTTAATATCATAAAGTTCATCCAAATGCTAGTCAACAATGTATTGCAGATTATTTCGGTAATGCATGGAGAGAAAATATCAAACGAAGAACTATAGTTGACATTATTCAGCAGAAAGATAAGTGGAGAGTTATTGAAGATCCAGAGGCAAAACGTCAAAAAACCGCCAAACACTCAGATTTAGAAGGAGCTCCTTTTTATGGTTTACTAGTATTCATACTAATGATGGTGTTATAACAGAAGAAATCTTGAGAAAGAAGCAAAGAAACTTAATCCAGAATTGAATATAAAAGATTTCACTTATTTCAATGGTTGGTTTCATAGATTTAAGCAGAGATACTCAATTAAATGTCAAATTCTTTCTGGTGAAAAGGTTGGTACAGATGAACAACTCGTTACTGCTGGTTTACAGCTTGCTAAAGAGAAAATGAAGAAATTTGAACCAAGAATTTTTTTTAATATCGACAAAACAAGTTTATTTTTTAGCCAATTACCTAATAAAACGCTTACAACAAAAAACATTTACCAAAGGCGTCAAAAAGCAAAAGGAAAGACTTATTGTGGTGCTAGCTTGTAATGCTGATGGCAGCGAAAAAGTACAACCTATTGTTATTGGAAGAATGTCCAAACCCCGATGTTCTATGAATTTTAACTAGAAACTTTATGTAGATTACGACTACAATAGCAAAGCTTGGATGAACACAAGTACGTTTAGCACTTGGGTGAAAGGTCATGATAAGAAAATGCGACTTCTGCGACCAAAACGTTTAGTGATAATGGAGAATGACCCTGGACACGACATACCTGATAAACTCATCAACGTAGAAGTTCACTTTCTCCCACCGACAACAACGTGCCACCTACAACTTCCAGACGCTACCACCACAAACAACATCATTTAGACCAGAGAATCACTCGACTAGACGAAAGTGGTACTTATAACATCACCCTAAGTGACGCTATTTGGTGCATAAAAAAATCTTGGAACTCTGTGACACCATCTGCTACTTCTAACTGCTAGCACTACACTGGTGTCACACAAAAACCCAAAAGCACCGACACAGAAGTTGAAGACAGTGATGACGACGTCAATATACCACTAGCTGAACTGATTAAACAAACTCCTACTTACCCTTCATTGGTAATGACTGCAGATGAGTTCATTAGCTTCGACGACAATGAAAAAACCTTTGCTCTTTTGCTAAGATGACCGATCAAGAAATTATTGAGTCGGTAAAACCGCTAGAACAAAGTGATGCCGAGGAACCCGCACCATAACCTAAACCTACAACTAAAGATATAAGCAAAGCTCTGAATCTTCTTTGTGATTCCATAGAAGCAGAAGGTGATATGACTACTGAAGATTTATTACTTTTAGAAAAAAATATGAAAACGTTTTAGTACTAACAAAAGTTCGAAATATAAGCAGAAATATGTAATATTTTTTCACAAAATAAATTTTAAAAATTATTTTGTTCTTTATTGTTTATCATTAAACAATATTCGTTTAACAATAAAACATTTATTAAAAATATTTCAACTAAAATCTAAACGATAGTCACAATGCATTATAATTGGTGATATAACAAGGGTATAACCACCAGAAGGAGGGGAAAAAGGCAAGAAGTGCAATATTTTCTTTTTCCCTCCCCTCTCAAATTTCAATTCATCCCTTTCTTTTTTTTTTTTTGAAGTTTTTATAGGAAAATTCTGTTTACACATCACAAATCAAGTTTTACCCATTCTCCACTTTCCAAAAGTTTGCTACGATACTGTGTTATATAAAAAGTTGCTATATGATCGGCTTTAAATCTCCTGCAGAAAGCCTCACTCAATTTACCACTAATCCCGTTAAACCGCCAATTTGTTATGGTCCCATTCATGGCGGTATAACGAAGATAGAGTGTATATATATATCCATATATACATACGTACATGCATATAAATATCTGTCAAAATCATTTGCTTCTAAGTTTACCGTTATAATTATAGAGAAAAACACTATCAGAACAAATCATAAAAATATATGGGAATCTTACATGGAATCATTAAGATATCTGTGAATCTTACATCCAATCATAAACATATCATATCCTCAAATCATAAACATATCTGAGAATCTTACATCGAAGACCAAAATATCTTTAAGTTGAAAAACGCATATAATAGACATAAATATACTATAAATATATTATAGATTAACGTGCAAAGATGGATAGTTCTAAAAACCTGCAGTAGTTTTGCAAATCACAACGAACGAGTAATTTGCACTTGTGAAATGTTTAGGAAGTCAAATATATTCTATTGTGCATTGTATAAAAATGCAGTATCTTTATAAATATGGTATGAATTAATCGATAAATGTAAAGGCTACATTACATTTACTTCGAATAAATCTGAGGAATGTGTCCCTGAGAAACTTATGAAATGTTAAGAACGCCCCATTGGAATACACTCCTTTAACTGTTTTTGAAAATGTTTTGGAAGCTCTTTGAACTTGAGTGGCTATCGATTTTTTGTAGTTTCCGAGTCACTTCGATTCAGTAGGGAGTTCTCAGGTTAAGCAGTTTATTGCCATTTTGACATTTTTTTTCTCATTTTATATGAATGCTGAAATTAAATTTTAAATAATGAAAAATACTAAATAAGTTTCAATTTTAATAATTATAAATCACATTTAACTTATTTACAAATTTCACAAACACACACACACACACACTATAAATAAATATATATATATATATATATATATATATATATATATATATGCGTGTGTGTGTGTGTGTCTGTGTGTGCGTGCGTGTGTGTGCGTGTGTGTGTGTGTGTGTGTGTGTGCGTGTATGTATATAGTGTAAACTGTTTTGCTTTTGAATTTAAATACAGCAAAAAGTGTAGTGTATAATAGAGATTTTTTTAAGATTTCCGAAAATGCGTTAATGAAGGTAGAATTATTTAATACCAGCTTTGCATTTTTTGAAACAAACTGCTTACTAACAAATGAAGAGGTTTTAATCATGTAGAATATCAGAATCTCAAGAGGCTATATGTATTCTTAGAGATTATAGAAATGAGAATGATGCTTGAAAATTATGATTACATACACAAAAGCTTCTATATTATAATAATTTAGTATCGTTGCAATTGTTTCAAAACATATTCGATGCATAAGATTTTAAGGTGGATTACATTAATTTATACTGTCAAAGTTTAAGTACAGATGGCAAAGGAATGTATATTACAGTATTTATAATGCACAAGTAATAAAATTGGTTTATGTATACTACACAAAGAAATGAAAAATAGATTTAAAACGTAGCGTTCGTTTGTAAGTGCATGTCAATATTTCTTATCAATGAAATAAGTGATTTAAATTACTTAAAATCTTTATAATATCGACAGGAAAAAAACATAATGAAGCACAAGAGAGAAGTCTGGACTGCCCCAGTCATCTAAGAAATATCTAGCAATCAAGGATTTGGAATTTCCCTAAATTTAAAGCTGGTAGTCTAGAGGCATACAAAGGGAACATTCTCATTTATGGAGACATCTGGAATATAAAGAAAGCGTTTCAGGATTGTCATGATGACTCCACGCATCTTTTTGTTTGAGCATACAACCAGAACCAACGAAGATAGTTATGGAAACATTCCGCTCCGCTCATCTCTCTAACTGTTAGCCTCTACTATCGTGCTGAACATAAGACCATATCTGATGTCATGTTGTGGGGACACTATAATTCATAACGATGACCGCTCAGATAAATCGATGAGATTAATGACACAGCATGAGTTTGCGGACCCACAAAAGTAGATGCAAAGGTGATTTCTAGTACAGTGTATAGTGAATCATCGTGGATGCCATTAGCTGAAAATTATATTAGTTTTTCTAACAATCGAACGTTTCTGCTATCTTTTAACATTTCATAAAACTAAGGCACTGGTCAACCAGAATCGTCATCACAGCAAGCTAAATGCTTTGTGGAATTTCGGCCGATTTTACGTTCTGAATTCAAACTTCACGGAGGCCAACTTTGTGTTTCATCCTTTCGTGGTCGATAAGATAAGTATCAATTGAACTCTGGGTCGATGTAACCGACTTGCCCACACTCCCGAATTTACTGGCTTTGTGCAAAAATTTGAAACCAATATTTCAGCAAACTACATTTAACAGGATTTAACTGAAAATTCACTGTGTCAAGAATACACTCAAGATTGCATCAAGGTAGAAAAATCATTCCATTATGTAAGCAAACATTAAACTGATCCTTCAGTTTAAGGTTAAATATTAATGTGGATGTTAGGCGGTGAGCTTTCGTTGCCTTTCAAACTTCAGGTTCGATAAAATAAGTATCAGTTGGTCCCTTCCACGGAATTGCTGGACTTAAACCAGAATTTGAAAACAATGTTACTATGTATGTATATGTTTATCTTATTATTTAAAGAACATGTAGAATTACACATGCATATATATCCCTATATATCTATATATATATATGCATATAATATATTCTTATATATATATATTTTATATATAAGCATGTCTATCTATTTCTCTGTCTCTTTCTGTCTGTCTGTCTCTCTCTGTATATACACACATATATATATATATATGTATATGTATATATATATATATATATATATATATATATATATATATATATATATATATATATATATATATATATATATATATATATATATATATATATATATATATATATATATATATATATATGTATGTATGTATGTATATATATATATATATATATATATATATATATATATATATATATGTATATATTCTATTTATATATGCATAGCTGAATATACATCCCAACTATACACATACAAACATGTATGTACGTACGCATGTACGTATGTATGTATTTATGTATTTATCTATGTACGTGGTGTGGCTGTGAGGGAGGTGGAAAGTGTGAGTGGATTTTCAGACCCATTGATATCATCACTGACAATTAATTTGGTTACTTGCCATGTTATGTTTATATATGACATTCATTAGGATGGCTTTACATTTTAAACAGCGTTATTTATTCTTTTCCTTCTATTCTATGAATGTCAATATCTATTTGGCGCCTATTGAAATATTTATCGTCTCTGAATTCTTAGAAATATTGTCAGTCAGTTAGTTCTTGACTTGGATTTCGCCTCCTTGATAATATTTATTTACTTAATTGACATGATCATTATACGGTTGCCTATGATTATGGTTATTATAAATATTATTGTTAATATCGTTTATTATTGCTATTATTAAGATTTCTAATGACACTACTGTGTATTTTCTGTTTGCAGCGGATCTCCTTTCAGCGTGACGTTCGTTGCAATGATCAGATATAGCGCTCTGTTTTATCACAGTGACAGCTACTCTGAACGAAAGCACTCATTACATTTGGGAATAGATGCAAATGGAACAGTAAAATGAGTAAAATATCTTGAATTCAGTGAAGAAAATGCTGTTGTGACACATGAACGACGCTAGACAAAGCAATACTTCATTCTCTTTGCTTACATCCTCTCCGATTAGCCTGCGGCAAAATGAGACAGAATTGTTTGCAATTTAATTCCTGGCGAGCGATCGGATTCTGCATGATTAGTCAAGTGCTACTTCACTTGAACAATTATCAGTCTGCAATTGCGTTGGTCTTCTCTGAACTGTGGCATAATTTGTCAGGTCATGTGATAGTATTGAATTGTGTTTTAAATTTGTTATTCTTTTCAAAGCGTATATATGGGTCAATCATTGAAAGCTACAAAGATTCAGCAAAACGGGGTGAGAAGTAGTTGAATTGAGATATATTTAACAAAGCAATAACGGCAACGTAGCTTTGAACTAATATTATTTAGTGAATGAATGCATCATTCTGTAAATACCATATTAGTGATTACGGCATTTTAGCATTGCTCCGGCAGTTGTCAGTAAATGCTTTAAAACAAATGAACGTTTGTTAGGCCTCACGAAAAGAATTATTTGAGATTAATTCATTGAAAAGTATCTATTTCAATTAAGCATTATTACTAACAACATTTAGAGAGATATAAGTTACTAACACCAGTTTAATCTTTGATTCTTTATCATATTGTTTCAGACTTTACTTTAGCATAACCTGAAGGATACTTTTATTACACTCTTAATTGGGATATCGTAATAAATTTCAAATAGAATCTTAACAGTTTAAATGCTACTAATAGAAACATGCAGAAGGAATTCGTACACACATGCTTACATATATCGTTTATATGCATACATATATACTACACACACACTCACACATGTATATATATGTATACATACATGCGTACGTATAACTACATACACACATACTCACACACACATGATGGTAATTATAAGTGTGTACATGTGTGTGAATGTCTGAGTATTTCCTGTATCGATTGATTTTATGCTAAAATAATCACCTTGAAAGTTGTTTTCACGAAGTGGATTGTTTGGATTAAAACAAAAAGGTTGAGAAAGTTTGGTTAATGCATAGATTGTTTCAAAATGTTGTATCTTGTCGAAAACTATATTACGGAAAT
Source organism: Octopus bimaculoides (assembly GCF_046866305.1). Lineage (NCBI taxonomy): Eukaryota > Metazoa > Mollusca > Cephalopoda > Octopoda > Octopodidae > Octopus > Octopus bimaculoides. The sequence goes on along the minus strand of NC_142942.1, from coordinate 7,316,393 downwards.
TAGTGCTACGTGGTTAAATTTTCCTTTTGTTTTCGTATTAAGCATAATAATAGGGGAAAAAAAATTCCTAACATAGGCGGCATTTGTTGGTTTGTCAGACACTAATACAGTATTTAGTGGAAGATCCTTGATCTTAAACCACAACTCGCGGATGCTCTGAAATGCATTGACAATGATATTTCTGAGACATTAATGGTTTTTCGGTTTCCTTTACCCAGTTGACCCAACAAGGATTTGTCAAGTCCCAGCAAGCATCCTCACAACAGCAAATCACTGGTCTGCCCTCTTTATCCCAAACCTTCTAGTGGAGGGCTTTCGATAAAACATTTTCAAACGCAGTTAAAGGAGTGTAATCCAATGGAGCGTTCTTAGCATTTCTGTGGGTTCAGTAAATAAACTTACAGCCCTCATTTTTATAATTGTAAATTCGCTAGAATATTTTTGGACTTTCTTCCATTTACTTATTTTAGTCATTGGAATGCATCCATGCTGTAATATCCATTTGGAGGTTTGAATCTATAACACCAATATATATATTTTTTTATTCTTATGTAAATATGTATGGAAATTTTTGACGAGCTGCCAAGTTATGGGAACAAAAATGCACTGATGTACATCTCCGTGCAAACATATAACCAGACACGCATGCACGTGCCTTCCTATATATGCATGCATAAATAATGAATAATATATATATATATATATATATATATATATATATATATATATATATATATATATATATATATATATATATTCAGTATAATATATATATATACATATTTGTGTGTGAGTGAGTGAGTGTGAATGTATGTGTATGAATACATACATACATATATATATACATAGATGAATATAGTAAAAAGCAGAGAAAGAGAAAAATGACAAGAAAAAAGAAAAAAGCATATACTCTTTTACTCTCTTTTACTTGTTTCAGTCATTTGACTGCGGCTATGCTGGGGCACCACCTTTTAGTCGAGCAAATCGACCCCAGGACTTATTCTTTGTAAGCCTAGTACTTATTCTATCGGTTTCTTTCTGCCGAACGCTAAGTTACGGGGACGTAAACCCACCAGCATCGGTTGTCAAGCGATGGTGGGGAGGACAAACACAGACACAGACACACACACACACACACACACACACACACACACACACACACACACACACACACATATATATATATATATATATATATATATATATATATATATATATATATATACATATATATATACGACGGGCTTCTTTCAGTTTCCGTCTACCAAATCCACTCACAAGGCTTTGGTCAGCCCGAGGCTATAGTAGAAGACACTTGCGCAAGGTGCCACGCAGTGAGACTGAACCCAGAACTATGTGGTTGGTAAGCAAACTACTTACCACACAGCCACTCCTATATTAGCGTCATAATGGCTCTCCCTAGACACATTACAGACACACACACACACACACACGCGCGCGCGCGCGCGCATATAAATCTATATATGAATACGCAACGTAGTATTTCCATATATGTTCTGAATGCCAAATTCACAGACGAGGCAACGGTATACGACTTATTATAGTTGAAAATTCTTGCCTAAGATGCCGTTCAGTGTGGCTGAACTCGAAACCTCTTTGTTGCATAGGGGACTATTTCACCACGCAAACATATACGTGACTAAATATACATGGCTATCAACTTAGAACGTACAAAAATGCATATTTAGAACAGTGGGTGTTAGTCCCGAGAAATCATTATTTCAAGAAATAGAAGATGTTAACAGAATCCTTTACTTAACATAGACGCAATGAGCTGCGCTCAGCAGTGCTAGGCGAGAATGCAGAAAATTATACCGGCGAAATGATTGTTCATGATGATGATGATGATGACGACAACGAGGAGGAGGAGATGGAGGGGAAGAAGAAGAAGAAGAAGAAGAAGAAGAAGAAGAAAAAGAAGAAGATGATGATGATGAGGATGATGATGATGATGATGATGATGGTAATGGTGATGAAAATAAAAAGAATGACAAAAAAGTGAATAAGAGTGAGCGGTAGAAGCAAACGAATTGGGAGACGAACAAGAGTAAGGAATACATATAAACAAATAAAAGAACATAAAGAGCAAGAAGAAATAGACATGCGCAGACGAAAATAATCTAAGAATTGTAAAGAAAAAAAAAATCGAAAAGATCACATATTCCGCTTTAGTAAGATTTCATAATGTAATTTTGATCAAAGAGTATGAAAACGTGGGAGCTTTCTAATGGCGAACATATTGTCTTAACGAAAAAGAAGACATACCGGTGGGGCCCTACAGCTGATTTGCACTACAGAAGTGATAAATCAGAAGAAATGTTTTAAGAATACGCTTCTATTAAAGTTTCCTTTCAAGTTCGTTCATTTTCCTGATCTTCAATTATGACGACTAGGTAATTATTTACTTCAAAATGTCCCTACTTTTTAGATCTACGTTTTCTATAGCAATGCTTATTTTAGTCTAGATTGAAAAACTTTGAAGATATAATCTATTTAAAAACAAGGGGTAGCAACACACCTTTATTTAATATTGAC
>NC_142942.1:7286337-7298837 GCF_046866305.1 Octopus bimaculoides | reverse complement strand
GTGGAAATAAAATCCGTAGTATATATCATGCGTTTAGCTTCTCGAAAATTCGGAGAAGACATATTCACATATATAAAGTAATATGTGACTGCCACAGTGGGAGACAATAAAGGTATCATCCCGACATCCCTGAAGGACTGGAGATGGAAATGGAAATATTCTGTTAATTTCAATAAAAGGACAATCTCACCGTTAATAACGTGTTCCACTATAAAGCTTAAATACGACACAAAGCTCTGCAATATTTATTATATTGTATAGTATTATTCTTTTCTTTTTTTGGTTTTGGTAGTTTTCGTTGATTACATTCTATTTAGCTTTGCAGCATTATTATGCTATACTTATACATACTCATACCTAATAAACACACACGCTGCGAACACACGCTCACACACACATACACATTACATCGGCAGAGGTCACAATGAGATTCGAGGGTCGAAAACCGAACCTTATGCCGATATTAGAAATACAAACTATCTATATAAATGCACAGATATATACATGGACGCGCGCGCGCACACGCACACACACACACACATACACACACGCACACACTCACGCACAAACAATTACATACATGCACACATACCCAAATACACACTCACGCGCAAGCACACGTGCATACAGAATACTTACACAATTTCTTTTATTGGGCAAAAATTGTTAAAGAAGACAACAAACGTTAAGGCAAGATAAACATCTCAATTCATATGCATTATTATTATTGGAAAAAAATATTCTAGTCTTACAGCTATGTCTGGGATATCCCAGAATCATCTGTAATATTGAGAGTAAAATAAATGAAACGCTACGTCTATGTATTCGTTCGCGCACATACACATAGGAGAACGGGATAAAAATGCAAATGAATCTTGCTTGAAAATTTACGATGCAAAACGAGACTCGAAGTATAGCACTCACTCAGTAGTACGAAAAAGAAAAAGGGGATGATACTAATGCCTAGTTCTATTTTCGCTTAAGTAATTCCGATAAGCAACACCACTTAATTCTTCGAACTATTGAATATACGCTGAAGCATGCAAGATAATAGCGCAGATATATATACATACGAAATAATAACTGCATACATAAATGTAAACACACTCACACATATACACACACCAATATATGTATATTGTTCATTCAATTAATCATCTATTCGAAAGTCACTAAAAAGCGTTTTGGAAATGAATGCGTGTACGTTCATATATAATACGTTCGGAAGTCGGATTCGGTATGTGTATTTCACGAAGAGGAAGAACACCGAAGCACAAGATAGAAACAATGCACTGTTGTTATCCATAGGTCTGCATGATGTATGATCACACACATTGTCTAACATTTCCTTCAATAATGTTAACGAAGCCTATTATTCTATCTCTATTCTGTCTACCTATCTCCCTCTCTAGTTCTTCCTTTCTGTTTTTCACTCCCAACCTTTCCCTATTCTTCTCCTCTCCCCTTCCCCGTTCCCCCTCACTCTACCACTCCTCCTCCTTGAGTCTGTCACTGCTCACACGTGACCAACGGCCATGCATCTTTCTTTCTTCCACTTCCTTCCTAAAGACAAGATGTGCTTTTGGCTGTCTCTTCTCAAATTTCATTTTCCCAGCGTTCAACACTTCACATCGTCTTGGCTTAACAGCCCTCACTGTTTGCTTTTACTGTTTTTTTCTCAATGTCCTATTTTTTGTTACCACTTTCACTCTCCGCAAAAATCCCAAATTTTATTTAATTTGCTTCGCGGGAAGGACTGTTTTAACGAAGCCGAGTCCTGTCCTTGCCTTCGAAACGCGGAGTAGATAAAACAGGGGACAACTGATAAAGGGAATGTTCTTTATGTTGCATGTTTCCTTTCCCTCTTTGCTTTTTTCATTATTCAAAACAAAGTTCTTTTGCTATGTTTTTGTTTTTATGTTCTCGTTTCTCATTCTGATTACGGTTTTTGATGTCCTGTACCCATATATGCATCTATATATGTACCCATATATGCATCTATATATATATATATATATATATATATATATATATATATATATATATATATATATATATATGAAAAATATTTCAATACAAATGTATTAATATAAATGTATTAATTTCCAGCAAAAAATAGCCCTATAAAGGTATATATATATAAATTCATAAGAGTGGTACAACAAGGCACCGATATTTACTGGACAATAGCAATCGATATAAATACGACGCTATTGTATAGCTTCACTACGTATATACTGCCAAAAATGCGTGTGTGCAACAAACATGAAAAATTTGTCTTACCTTAGGAAGAACATTCGAAAATGGACAACTCAGATTAAGGATAATGCAGCTAAAAATCGTTGCTCACACGCACTTTTGCCAGTATATACGCAGTGAAGCTATACAATAGCGTCGTATTTATATCGATTGCTATTGTCCAGTAAATATCGGTGCCTTGTTGTACCACTCTTATATATATATATATATATATATATATATATATATATATATATATATATATATATATATATATATATATATATATATATATATATATATATATATATATATATATACATATATATATCTAAAATGTGGGGGTTTATTTCACAGGTGATCTAAACGACTAGGTAAGTGCTGTAACGGATTATTAGGGCTCCAAGGTTATAGCCGAGACGGTAGTTATGGAGTCATTGCAGAATTCCTATATAGAGGACATAAAATTGTTAAAGACGACAACAAACGTTAAGGCAAGATAAACATCTCAATTCATATGCATTATTATTATTGGAAAAAAAGATTCTAGTCTTACAGCTATGTCTGGGATATCCCAGAATCATCTGTAATATTGAGAGTAAAATAAATGAAACGCTACGTCTATGTATTCGTTCGCGCACATACACATATCTCATACAAACAGAGAGAGAGAAATGTTGAAACTGTTGAAAGGATGGTGCTGATATTAGCTTCAGAGGGAACGTCACTGGTTAATGGAGAGAAGCATGTACAATTAGGTTTTTTTCTTTTAATTTTTAATTTGTTTTACTTGTTTCAGACATTAGACAGCAACCATGCTGTGGCAACGCCTCCAGGAATTTTTAGTCGAATGAATCGACTTTACCACTTAGTCTTTCTTTTTAATACTAGTACTTATTGTATGGGACTGTTTTGCTTAATCGCCAATTTATGTTTAAGCCCATCAACACCGGATGTCAAGGGGGGGCCAAACACAGAAGCAAAGTCCCCCACAGACAGACACAGACACACGCAGACATACACACATACACATGTACACACACAGAAACACACACATATATATATATTTATATAGATAAAAATATAGATTTTCGACGGGTTTCTTTCAGTTTCCGTCGATGAAGTCCACTCTCAACATTTTTGTCGCTCCGTTGCTATAGTAGAAGACACTTGCGAAAAGTGCCACTCAGTAGAACTGAACCCGGTGACATGCGGTAGGGAAGCAAGGTTCTTGACACGCAGTCGCCCCTGCGCCTATATATTCAACTATTCAATCAATTTTGGTTTAAACTGTTAGTCACTTGATGGACACGTTTTAGTGCAATTAGTTATCGTCTGCTAAAACGAGAAATACATATTCGTTTATAGCCAGTCAAGTTCTGGATCTGGTGGTATCATCTAAACACCGCACATCTAAATGGCTGGCCTTGTGCATAAATTGGAATTTATTCTTGATTGCCTTTATGGAGCGCAATAGCAGACATAATACATAGATTACTTGTAAGAACAATGGCTGATATAGAAATATTTAAAATTAAGTGTAGCTTTATATATATATATATATATATATATACGTGTGCGCTTTTTTGAGTGATTACGTATGATGTATGTATGTATGTATGTATGCATGCATGCATGTAGGGTTGGATTGATGGAAGGATGGCTTGATGACTGGATGGATATAGATATAGTTAGAATATGATTCTGGATTGAATCGTTTGAAGTGTTATAGTAACCAAATATCAGATGTATTTATATATGTACTTTTGGAGGAAAAAACTCATAACAAAATTTATACAGTTTAATTTTTAGTTTATTAAATATATTAGAAATTATATAGATGTGAAATGCGTAGTTATCAGAAAGAATTGTTAGCAATTTCAAATTATGAAACCTTGCATAGCTTTATCGATTAATGAGTTTTCACAAAACAATGGATACTGAGATAAACAAAATATTTTGTTTTTAGTTAATCACAAATATCTAACATCTATATTATTATGGAAGTTTTGCTTGACAGGACATAAGGGTTTCCATTGAGTTAAGTGTTGTTTTCTTCCGTTAAAATCAACCAACCGGAATTAACTATCCCTATACAGCTTCCAGAAAATGTAAGAAAAAATCAAAATGAAAGTAACAACAAGAAAAAAAAACGGAGAGAAAAGAGCTTTTTTTTACAGTACTCTAAAGATAAGTCTGTAAACGTCTAAAGACAGATAATTGAGATGATGGTTGTCAGATGAAAAATATATTTATTTTGTAATTGAGTTTGAAAAAAAAGGGAAGAAAAACACAGGCGAAATTATAAAATTATACAGTGCTCAATATAAACAGACAGCTTCAATGCAAAAAAAAATTTATATTTCTTGTAATAAATCAAATATCAAATGATATTTAGCAATAAAATTGCACAACCATTCAGTTTTTTTTATCGAATTTCCTTTCAAACAATAATTAATATAATTCAACCTTCGTTATTTTAATTACATTTTATTATTGGCTGAACTAATTAACTCCAGAAAACACAATCCTATAATTAATTTATTTTTAACCGGTGTTCGATTAGGGTTGGTGTTATTAAAATATAAAATATAATAAAAATCATGTCTAGTCACTGAATTAAATGAAATGAATTAAAAGAATTTATCAAAGAAAAAAAAATGATTATAACAAAATTGGTAGTGTTCATATTTCAAATGCTAAAGAATTCCTTTCCCACCGTTAATGATACTTGAGGCAGAGTCACGATTTTCTGTGGACATTTTTCAGAAAAGAATCAACAACGCCCTAAAGATTCCATTTGTATTTTGAATTATACATTATAATGTGTATTCATAAATACATTCCTAGAGAAATTCGGCTATTAAACATGTAGTGGGGGTATTATTTCTTCAGTTAGCATGAGATAATATGGAACTTCATTCTTTTTATTTGCATCTACTGCTACTCTCATTTATAATCTAAATTTATACACTAACCATTTGAAAACAATTACAAGCTGAAACTATATTAATATCATATTCTACAACATGAGTTAATCTTATATGAAATGAGATTGCTGAGGAAATTAAGACTTTATATTTAATTAGTGTTATTGAAAATTAGTTAACATCATTCATTTAGATAATGCGAAATATTATTAGTGTGGATCTTTATCGATTTTATAAATTTTCTGGAATGGATGATGCGCACTAAAATAATCTCTACTTGTCTTCCTCCTTTTCACTCTCTCCCCCTTCTCTCGCAATATAAATGTGGGCGTGTATGTGTGTGACCTTGTATGTATTACGTATATACATGGATAATATATATACACATACATGTATATATGTATATGTATATATATATATATATATATATATATATATATATATATATATATATATATATATATATATATATATATGTATATATATATATAAAAGATAATAAGAGTGAAAAAACTACAGATGGCTTTGTGTTACATGGTTAAAGTATATATTTAAATTATGTCAGAAAAATGTAAGAAAAATGTTATAAAAATGTTATAAAATCTTTTTGGTATATAAACATTGTATTTTGAGAAATAGAAATATGGAACGCTTCACGAATTTGCGTGTCATCCTTGCGCAGGGGCCATGCTAATCTTCTCTGTACTAGCTAGTACTAGCTAGTACTAGCTACGGCGGTACATATTCTAAAATTGGAACGATACAGAGAAGATTAGCATGGCCCCTGCGCAAGGATGACACGCAAATTCGTGAAGCGTTTCATATTTTTATTTCTCAAAATACAATGTTTATATACCAAAAAGATTTTATAACATTTTTATAACATTTTTCTTACATTTTTATGACATAATTTAAATATATACTTTAACCATGTAACACAAGCCTTCTGTAGTTTTTTCACTCTTATTATCTTTTATACATCCAACCACGTGCTTTCACATACCGACTTTCTCACACACACACACACACACACACACACACACACACACACACACACACACACACATATATATATATATATATATATATATATATATATATATATATATATATATATATATATATACATACATTTTCCCTCGTATATGTTTGCGTGTATAAGCATATAAATTCATACATATATGTCCCAGGTTTTTCATATTTGCTTTTGGTGCGGCATTTACTATCAATAAGATGACAACTACAGGATCGTTTGCTAATGGCTGATTTTAATTACGTAGTTTCACGTTCTATCAATATTTGGACCGTATTGCAGAATATGAATTTAATGACGGGAATCTGAGCTGGTAGCCTTAAGCAGCTATAACTTCGAACATATTTATACCCCGAACGGGAGGGATGCGATTGTCATATATTTTATTTATAGATAGTATAAATGACTTCTTTGAGAAATTCTTCGATTGAAAAAAAACAGTCCAAACTTGATATTCTGATATTGTCGATATTCTGATATTGTCGAAATTACATTTTGTCCTTCTGCTTTATATGCATCGTAGTGTATGATTTCAGTTATGTTTATCTGCTTTGCTGTTACTTCCAGTTGCTCTTCCTATGTATATCTTCTTCCGTACTAACACTGTAAAAGAAAATGCAGATGTCAGGCCCCTGATATTAATAAATAATTGCTAAACACGTACTGTGTGCCAATAAATAGCTACGGGTGAGAGCCAATAGGGTAAAAAATTCAGTTAATACTGCTCATCAACTTTCTGTTTCAGTCTACAGAAAATTAGTTAAATTTACCCTTTTTATATATCTTCCACACAGGTTACATAAATTACAGAGAAAAACATATTTGGTAAACAAAGCTAACTTCCCAACAAATATGATCTCTTTCAAATTGTACATTAAATAGAATTATAATACAAAGTAGCCAAATACCCAAACCAGCAATGAAAGTTTTATAAACGATCGCTTTTCTTGTTAGATGTTTTGTAAAACATCACCTCTTAGATAATTACATAGAAACCCATATGATTTACATAAGTATATTCCACCTCAGCTGTAGCAGTAAACTTTTGTGAGAAATAGAATAGACGTACATCATTTGATCTACGAACAAAATGAGTAAATATGATATTTTTCTATATCTGATATTTCTACGTTCAATTTATTTCAGATATGCTCCATTGAATGAATTAATATAAGTTTCAATTCCCAAAAGTTATGTACGATGTAACATCTTATATATGATAATGATTTTGTAAATATATTTTAACTAGGTGGCAGAGATTGTCGTGGCTACTTATATTATGATGCATCCCCAAGACATTTCTGATGCAGCGTTCTAGTATCTAATTTCATCCAGCCGTAAACTTATAGCCTCGTTTCTTTGGTAAAATGAGTCTTGAATATTTTATTGTGTCTGGGGAGAGTCATTCACTTTTAGAGCCTTATTAATTTAACATACTCACCGGTCCTGAACAAATCGTAGGTATTTTCTTTTCTTTCTTTTTTCTTTTTTTTACTACGGTATAACATACCATTTGAGTAATATATCACTTGTCAATTTATAATATCAAGTAAAAAAATACGTGATTTTTGTGGGGCGTATGACAATATATCATATCTCAATACTGACATATGCAGATATATTGTTTGCTAGTTTTCATAGAGATCACAACGGAAGATAACTAAATTAAACTCTTATGCATTTACAGTGTTTTACATTGACTGTACTCATATTCACGCAGAATTGTGTATATATATCCGATATATATATATATATATATATATATATATATATATATATATATATATATATATATATATATATATATATATATATATATATATATATGTATATATATATATATGTATATATATATGTATATATATATATATATATATATATATATATATGTATATATATATATATGTATATATATATGTATATATATATATATATATATATATATATATATATATATATATATATATATATATATATATATATATGTATATATACAAATATATATATATATATATATATATATATATATATATATATATATATATATATATATATATATATATATATATATATATATATATATATATATATATATATATATATATATATACATATATATACACATACAAATATATATTATATACAGATAGATAGATAGCCAAAAAACTTAGATGTAGACATTCTAGTATAAATGTTACTTCATTTACTGGAATAAACCGCAGTCAGGAAGAACTAGTGATCTTGAAATTTCTATTTGTCCCAAAATGTTAATCAAAGATAAAAAAAAATAATAAATTTACTTTTTTAGGAGAATAAGCCTATTCCCTTTGTTTCAGAAATCAGTCGGAATCAGGTTTAAAAACACATGTGAATTAAACATACCGTAAATAAAGACACATGCTGTATAATTAATGCGTGAACTATATGTGTTTTGTTATAAATCAGTTTCTCAACATAAATATCGCATTCTCTTAAAGTATAACTTTAATGGGCACAAACCGTATATGAACCAAAACTTAAAAGCAACGGTATAAAATACGCGTATTTTTTATGGAAAACCTTTTTTTCCACAACCTGCTCCCGATTCTCCAAATCTGCTGCCTCGGAAAGCGGAGCATGCAAACAGATTTATATATATATATATATATATATATATATATATATATATATATATATATATATATATATATATATTTAAAGAGCACTGATTGTATATTATTTATTTCCTGTCTACACATACTAATATATACAATCTACTATAATAAATATGTTGTTAAACAGAGATTTTCCATCTTGAAAATCACATAATTGGTAGATTAGAAACGAAATTATTCGTTTTCAGAAAGACTTAAATATATATGATGGAGTACCGAAAACATTAAATTCTGAAATCTATATTCTGAATGGCGCCAGTGAAGAATTCGCCAAACACCAGAATTATGTCATAAAAATAGTTGCTAGTATACAGCTGATCTATTAGTCATTACAAGTATTATCTACTCCACCACACCCAACGCGTCTTCCAATATTCAGACAAACTGGAGACTTGTTGACTTATTTTTTATTACCACTTTATGTGATTTCACGGACTTAAATGCTTATACGTTTACACTTCATGACTTTTAAGGACACCCAAGATCAGGAAACGATGATTTTAATCTTTAGCTGTCTCATTTGAGTACGCTCTCACAAAGGATGCCTAAAAATAAGTATATATGCAAGTATGGATGTATAAATATATGTATTTCATTTTCATTTTCATTTTATCTAGTTTCAGCTCATGAGCTGGGGCACCGCCATTTGGTGTTGCTACACAATTTTACTTCATGAATTTTACTTCAGGAATTGACATTTGGTGCATGAGAGAGTTTGATGCAGCTGCTCTCATCTGCGCCTCCTGCCGTGAAGTTGGTTCATCTGGGACACCTGACAGGAAGAGGTCCAGCCTTGTCTTGAAGACACCTACATCCACCGCATGCAGGTCTCTCAGGTCCTTCGGGAGGATATTGAAGAGCTGTGGACCTTTGAAGCCCAGGCTATTGCAGTATCTTGTCCTACATCTTGATGGCAAATTTGGAGTCCTTGGCACTATGCAATGGCGTCCAGTTCTTTTATTTGTGTAACTTTCGATGCCAAAGTTTGGGACAATTCCTTCGAGGATCTTCCAGATGTATATTATGGCATATCTTTCTCGTCTACGCTCTAAAGAATAGAGTCTTAATCTGTTGAGTCTTTCCCAATAGCTTATATGCTGCATAGAGGCTATCTTCTTCGTGTAGCTTCGTTGGATTGCCTCAAGTTCTGAGATTAATTTGACACTGGTTGGTGACCATAGCTGAGAGCAATAGTCAAAGTGGCTTAGAACAAGTGTCTTCCAGAGCACCATCATGGGTTCCTGATCTCTTGTTCTAAAAGTCCTTAGAATCCATCCGGTTAGTCGCCTGCATTTCTTTGACAACTTAGCAACATGAACATGAAAGGATGCATTATTACTCATGTAGATGCCCAGGTCTCGCACTGTCTCTGCCTCTGGGATTGCAGTCCCTCCAGGTCCAGTGAATTTAATGGGTTCTGCATTTAGTCTTGCATGCTGATAGCATAAGGCTTGAAACTTTTCAGCATTAAACTGCATGTTATTCTTTTCAGCCCACTTGTATATTTCATCCAGCTCACATTGCAGGTGCATAGTGTCTTCAGGGTTCTGTATTACCTGTGAGACTTTTGTGTCATCTGCATAGCTTGTGACCGTGGCTCTCTGTGTGACTGAGGGCATGTCTGAGAGGGCCATTATGAACAGTAGTGGTCCCAAAACAGTGCCTTGCGGAACACCGCTCACTATTTGTGTATCATTGGAGGTGGCCCCATTGGCTACTACCCATTGACTTCTATCCTTCAGAAAGTCATGAAGCCATTCTCCCAAGTTTCCAACTATGCCGAGATCACGCAGTTTGTGACATATCATTCCATGATCGACTTTATCAAAGGCCTTTGCAAAGTCGAGATATATCACTTCCACATTTGAGTGGTTAAGTAGCTGTTTCAGCACCCAGTCATAGTGTTGTAAGAGCTGAGTCAGGCAGCTTCTTCCTGGTCGGAAACCATGTTGGGTGTCAGGCAGCAAGTCATTTTCTTCAAGGAAGGCGATTAGTTTTCTTCTCACTATTCGTTCCATGACCTTGCTGATGTGTGAGGTGAGAGAGATAGGTCTGTAGTTCTTGGCTTCCGCTCTGCTACCTCCTTTATGAATAGGGCATATTTTCCCCTCCTTCAGTTTTCTTGGGAGTTTGCCAGATGCAAGGAAGCTCTGAAAGAGGGACTACAGTGGTCTTGCTACGACTCGTTTACATACCTTTAGAAGGATTGCTGGGAATCCATCAGGGCCAGTAGCTGAGTTTGGGTTCAATTCATCTATAGCCCTTATTACATCGTCTTCCTTTATATCGATGTAATCAATCATCATTGCCTCTGCTTTTATATCTGCAGTGGTAAAAAAAGTCAGTTGGATTCCTGACTTGAAAGTGCCCTAGGGGTGGAGTGAAAACACTTTTGAATTGATCATTTAGTATTTCACTTATCCTCTTTGGGTTTCCTGTTAGTGCACCATCTTTTTCAAGGAGTGGCCCTATCCTGCAGTGCACTGAAGCTGTTTCTTTGGCAAACTTGTAGAAAGCTCTGGGGTTAGATTTTATATTGTCTATAGCCCAGGCTTCTTTGTCTGCTCTTTCTTTTACGTGGGAGAGTTGCAGATTTTTTTCAATCTCCAGCAGTTGTATTTTCAGGCGGGACTTTTCACTGCTTTCAATTTGTTTGTTTAGGCGATTTGAAACTTTTGTACGCCGTCTCATAAGAATTTTCCTCTCCCTGGGGATTTTGTTCTTGTGTACAGTGACCTTTCTCTCTGGGACACATTTGTAGCATATGGCTTGCATTACAGACATGAATTGTTTAAGTTTCATGTCGATGTCCGGTGAGGAGAGACATTTAGGCCAGTTTTGTTTGAGGATCTCTTTCTCAATTTGTTTCCAGTTTGCCTTATTGAAGTTCAAATTGGAAAGATTCTGAGAGTTTCTTGTAGGCTGCATGTCCATGGCTTCCTTTGGTCCATACATGATCAGCTCTACCATGTTGTGATCCGAGAGTAGCGTCGGTGTCACTTTCACATTATGGATGAGATCCATATTATTTGTGAAGCAGAGATCCAGTATGTTACCTGCCCTGGTTGGCTGGAGTACCACTTGTTCCATGTACAAAGTGTTGGCAAGGTTCAGGAGGGAATTCACCTGCCCTTGTTCGTATCGCGTCATTCCTGGGAGAGAAAGGCCCTCGGGCCATCTGACATTGGGCAGATTGAAGTCTCCCATAGGGAGTACACTTATGTGTTGTTCTAATGTGTCTAGAACTTCTTCTATTTTTGTAAGGCAGTCTTCAAACTTGCCTACATGATTTGAAGCATCTGGAGGGCGATATGTAGCACATATAACTACATTGAGTTGTCTTATATGTACAATTAGCGTGTCACATACTGAATTTGAGTATGGCAAAAGGACCTGGGGTGTGAGGCCTTCGCTGATGTACATAGCAACTCCACCATGACTCCTTTCTTTTCTGTCAGTCCGAAATACAACATACTGTAGTATGTGTATTTCTGCATTTCCTATATCTGGTTTCAGGTGGGTTTCCGTAAGTGCTATGCATAAGGCTTGATTGCAAGCAACAAGGTCTCTCAGAAAGGGATTTTTGTTCTGTTACTAAGTGATAACAGTCCTCTGATGTTCACTAAGAGCATCGATGTGATGTGT
>NC_142942.1:7258837-7283837 GCF_046866305.1 Octopus bimaculoides | reverse complement strand
ATATATAAATGCATGTATAACGCATTTTTTGACAAGCAATTTTATAGTAATGCATATAGTAGAAATTTTCTCATCAATTTGTCAATATTGTATTGAGGGTAGGATCGTTTATTATGCATGTATAGCTATGTATAAATGTACGTGTGTTTATGTTTGCCCGCGTAGGCCTGCCCATCTTTCTTTCTATCTATCTAGATATATACATACATAGCCTCGGATTTTTATCTCATTACAAAAAGTAAATCCTTATATATATATATATATATATATATATATATATATATATATATATATATATACATGTGTACGTCTGTTTGTGTGTATAAGCAGGTAGATTGATAAGTAGGTAGGTTGACAGGCAGGCATGTAGATAGATAGATAGATAGATAGATAGATAGATAGATAGATAGATAGATAGATAGATAGATAGATAGATAGATAGATAGATAGACAATTAGTTCGACTATACAAACCCATTCTGAATAAAACATGCATGAATTTCTTGTTTATTAGAAACATGTCTGTCATTTGTATTAATAAAATTACTCGGAGGTACATTCTTCGATTTTAAGGATGCATTGTCTGCTCTGTCACTATTTTCCATTTTTTTTTTTTCGATCATTTGTCGACCCCGCTGAAATAATAATCAATAGTTATATAGCGAATATACGATACACAATCAGATTTTTATTTATGTTTTTGCATCAATAATGTACTTTTTGGTTGCTCATCGATTCTCTAGAAATTGTAATGAATTTTTACTCGTTTCACACTCTAACACCTTAAAAACAGAAGGTGGATTTTGATTAGTGTTGTACAGTGTCTTAAAAGGAGGAGACATGGCCTCTGCCTATATTCCAATTCCTATAATTTTACACGGTCAGTGCAATCTGAACTACAAATATCTTTATATAATAGTCATATAAATTTCATTTATTGCACTAATAGCTTATTTCGTTTTATAAATATATTATATGGGGCTGATATTTAATAACACATAATTTTATTACACTAGAACAATAAGAAATGTATACTATCATTTTTGAGGTAACTGTAGAGAAGAATGATTTCTCCTAATATTATATTAATTATAAGAGAGAAGAAGCAACCATTAAGCAAAATAAGCACGTGCTTAGGGCATCAAGGAGAGGAGGGGGCGCCACAGAAATGGTAAGTGGTTTACGGCATAACAGAAATCGCTTTAAACTTGCTAAAGTAATATTCCAGATGCTTTTACTTCTACTAAGTATAGATGCAGAGGTGTTACCTAAGATTAATTTTGAGGATCTAATCAAAGACTTTGCAATGCAAAAACAAATAGGAGGAAACTTTTCAAATATGAATAAAGTGGAATTATGCAGAAATAAACATTATTTCCCTCGTAATCTTCTATTTGATTTTGAAAAATAAAAATTTATTTTATGGTTTGTTATTCTTTATATTTTGAATTACATAATTTTTTATGGGAGCACCGAAATCTTTTAAGTGCTTAGGGCCTCGATGGAGTGGCTGTGTGGTAAGTAGCTTGCTTACGAAACACATGTTCCGGGTTCAGTCCCACTGCGTGGCCCCTTGGGTATGTGTCTTCTACTATAGACTCGGCCCGACCAAAGACTTGTGAGTGGATTTGGTAGACGGAAACTGAAATAAGCCAGTCGTATATATATGTATATATATACATATATATGTATGTATGTGTGTGTGTGTTATATGTTCGTGTATCTGTTTGTGCACCCAACATCACTTGACAATTGATGATGGTATGTTTACGTCCCCGTAACTTAGCGGTTCTGCAAAAGAGATCGATAGAATAAGTACTAGGCTTACAAAGAATAAGTCCTGAGGTCGATTTGCTCGACTAAAGGCGGTGCTCCAGCATGGCCGCAGTCAGATGACTGAAACAGTCAAAAGAGTAAAAGAGTATGTGCGAACCAGCGTTCATTCAGTAACAAACGATGATCGATGTCACATCTCAAAAACAACAGCTAGATAACATTGACAAGCTTACTAATTTGATTTACCATTCATATCCTGTATGTTGAGGCGCAATGGCCTAGTGGTTAGAGCAGTAGACTCGCAGTCGTAGGAAAGTGGTTTCGATTCCCAGACCGGGCGTTGTGAGTGTTTATTGAGCGAAAACACCTGAAGCCCCACGAGTCTCCGGCAGGGGGTGGTGGTGAACCCTGCTGTACTCTCTCACCGAAACTTTCTCTCACTCTTTCTTTCTGCTTTTTTTTGAACCCGTATTTCAAAGGGCCAGCCTTGCCACACTCTCTGTCACGCTGAATCTCCCCGAGAACTACGTTAAGGGTACGCCACTTATACATTAATTTCACGATCCGGCTGTTCTGTTGATCGGATCAACTGGAACCCTCGACGTTGTAACCGATGGAGTGCCACGATATTCTATCCGTTTTGTTAAAAATGATTATTACAATCACATACACCTACATATACATATACAAGCTCATTAGAGAAAATAACTACTGCCCGAGTGTATCAGGAATATAAAAAGACTGCAGTTGAAAGGTATGTTATAAATTTGATAATAAAAGAATTATTAACCTAAAAACTTTGTTTTGTACCTTAGTTATATATAAAATACTACAATTAACCGTCATTTTCGACGGCACGAAGCCAGCTAGTGTAGTAGTATTTATCAAATCCGCTTGATATAATATGAATGTAACAGGCACTTTGTGCAGAAACTTTTGAATAAATAGTGTAGGCATATTAGAATTTACTCGAAATTTTTTGCGGGTCAGCCAGAGTCGCTGCTTCGGTTCAAAATGTCTGACTGCCAATTAAGTTAAGTGGCTAATGGTCTTGTTAGAATTACTATTATTCATAAATATGCCGGTTTATGCGGAAAAAAAGAAAAGAAAAAGAAAACGATAAATCAATGTAATGCATGTTTTATTTTCTATTTTATATAATTGTATCCAAATGTCGATTATTGTTATTTTTATATATTACAATTTTCTCTAGAGCTTCTTCATTCTCACTAAATTTATTTGATTAATCTTACTTCTCATGAACCAGGTTGTTATATTTTGATGGAAATATTGAAGTACTGGTAGCATCTTGCTAAGAGGAGATTACATCATGATTTGGTATTGGGGCTTCAAAGCGAGTAGATGTATTTCTTTGTTTGAAATCACCAATCGCGTCGTCGACATATTTAGCGGTGCTATTATGTAAGCAATGAAACCCGGTAACCCATCATTTGCTTTATTTACATCCAGCAGTCTTCGAGGTACATCAAATGATCACTACTAAATTACAAGACAACAATAACATTTTCTCACGTGAAAGATAACTCTATTTCGTTTCTACTCATAAATAAATGGATATTAAGCATTGATTTAGCGGTGTTGTTCAGTGTTCTGATCCTTGATATTTCAGCACACTTCGTTTTCCTCGGATAACCATCACCTAATTTAATTTTGATAATCCCTACTTATCATTGATTTTTAATGTTGATTATGAGTGGTTAACAAATTGCACAAAATGTTTTGCAAAAACTGGAGAAATGAGCATTGTTTGAAACATATACAGCAATATTTTTTCCGACACTATATTGCACACATGAAAGAAATGTTCCTTTCGATGATCATTCGACACTAAAAATTCTCTAAATCTATTAAGAATTTGAAAATATGAATGTCAAATTAGCACACTTATACTTTTTTATAGTATACTTATACTTTTTATAGCATTTAGGATACAATAAATTATGTGAGCTGAATAAGCTTATTTTTCCCGGAATATTAGAATAAATTTACTGCTTCAGTTCTAAATATTTACTGTATTTAGGGACAGGTGTAAATATCGGAGCTACAGCGAGCTCATTCGACTTGCTAAAGAACGGAGGAAAATCGTACGTAAGTCACAATAAAATGGCTTCAAGAATAAAAATGGATTGGAAAATAAATTATTGGACACAACACGTGATTGGCCACTATTGAAATAACACTGATCATTAATTTGCTAGTTCAAAGCTTATATCAGACAAACATAAGAAGGGAACTGTTTTCGATCATATATATTCTTTGGTTACCACACGTAGCACATTATTTTCATTTTTATATAGTTCCTTTTTCATTTCAATTCAGAGTTACTCCCAAGCAAATTTCATTTATCGAATCGCACAGATCTGCTTACAGGGTGGATATTTTTTCCGAATATTCTAGACAGGGTCAGTTCGATTTTCACTTCATCAAAAACAAAAGTTGTGATCATTTATTCATTATCTTTTGCAAGTCAACTACAAAAACGCAGATTTTAAATGTTGTAAGTATAAGCTGGGTTATATTTTAATCACGCATTTTTTTTGTCGAATAACGATTTGAAACATGTATTCCTTAAAACGTATTCTTTTTTTGCAAATCATCAATTACAACATACCCCACCATTCTTCTCTTCTAAATCATTTTACCTTAAACAGAAAATAAATAAATAATCATATTAAACAGTAATTATTTAAAGACTGCTCCAAAAGTTTTGGAAACAACTATTGGCTACTACAGTAGAATCGATCTTTTATTAATGCAATATTTTTTTTCGAAATGATTGAAGATTTTTTTCAAAATGTATCCGAGATATTTAACCTCCATTAGTTGTTGTTTATCAATACCATGTGAACTCTAAACTAGTAAATCTAGGACTGACCAAGGTAATTCCAATCTTATAACGCTACAGTCCCCATTTATTCCATGCATTATATAAGATGTTAGGCTGCGTTATTAGGGAGATTTAGTTGGTATTTCTAGCAGGCTGATGTGCAAAATACGGCGCTCTCATTGTCCCGTTTAATGAACAGTAAAATACTTATATTTATTTGCAAATATATTTTGACCTAATGAAGATTTGAAGTTTCTTCTTTATGCACCACAGCTATAAACATGTTCAATATACGTACCTATCGTTGTAATTGCTAGATTCAGAAAGCACAGGGTTTACGTGTTATAAACTGAAAGGGGGTTAAGGTATTGCAGAGAGAAACATTCGTCATAACCACGGTTTAGAAAAACTGAACAATAAGATTAAAGTCCTTAACCTTGCGAAACTACGTTACAATGGCGTATTTGTCGAATACCTACATATTCAATTGCCAAGAGAAAAAAGAAGAATAGGATATAAGCATTTCAAATTAGTCTAAAAGCAGGGCATTTCACATTTAGATGTTTGAAGTAAGCTAAATTGTGTAAGATCCGATTTATATCTACTCATTCATCCAGAAGAAAATATACTCAGAGCAGAACTTCATAAGATTTGTGTTGTGTGAAAGGAATTATGCGCATATATATGTATATATATATATATATATATATATATATATATATATATATATATATATATATATATATATATATATATATATATATATATATATATATATATATATATATATATATATAATAATAATAATAATAATAATAATAATAATAATAATAATAATAATAATAATAATAATAATAATAGAGGGTAAATTCTTAAATGATTTTTACCAAGTGGTCAGCGCAGAAATAAAACCTCATAGGTAAATTTTATAAAAAGTTGATAATTATGTACATAATTATAACAAGGACTTGGCTTGTGCTTCACCACGCACTGAAAAATAGACGTTAAAAGACACTATTACCACCATAAATTCTCCGAGAAAAACACACAACATAATAGGGTAGTAGAAGAAAGAAAATGAATTAAATATTTGGTTAACCACGTATATGATCGTGTTTCGGGCTTAAAGTAATAAAAAACATTACCATTTCCTTTCATCAGCGTCGGTATACCCAGGCATAAATATACGAGTGGCCACGGATATGTAAGCCAGCTGCGTCTTCGCTTAGCTTATACCCATCGAGACTCGCAGAGATATACTGCGAAGTAGAATTCATATCCTTCTCTTATAGCAACGTGCAGTCTGTTAAAGATCAAGTCTGCAGTTAATACAGTTTTGATCAAGGAGTAAATATTTGTTTTAGAAATATTAATTATAATGATACTAAAATGTAAAATCATAAATGATTTTTACCAAGTGGTCAGCGCGTAAATAAAACATCATAGGTAAATTTTATAAATATCTTATAATTATATACATAATTATAACAAGGACTTGGCTTGCGCCTCACCACGCACTGAAAATAGACGTCAAAAGACACTATTACCACCATAAATTCTCCAAGGAAAACACACTACATAGTAGGCTAGTAGAAGAAAGAAAATGAATTAAAGCTTTGGTTAACCGCATACATGATCGTGTTTCTGGCTTAAAGTAATAAAAAAACATAACCTATAACAAGGGCTTGGCTTGCGCCTTACCACACACTGAAAATAGACGTCAAAAGACACACACACACACACATAAGATCCAAGGATCAAGGTGTAGGAAGAAAGTTAGCTTGGATCTTATGTGTGTGTGTGTGTTTGTGTGTGTGTTTGTGTGTGTGTGTGTTGGAACGCCTATTTTCAGTGCTTGGTGAGGCGCAAACCAGGCTCTTGTTGTAATTATGTCAATAATTATAATATATATATACATATATATATATATATATATATATATATATATATATATATATATATATATATATATATATATATATATATATATATATATATATATATATATATGTGTGTGTGTATATATATATATGTGTGTGTGTGTGTGTGTATATATACTAGAGTTAAGGGATGGAGTATATATAGTCGAGGAAAACGGGTAGCAGTGTCTTCACGTTGCTTTAGTCTCGGAGAGGTTGGGATCACCCACGGCGAAGACTAAGACTATGTTTTGGGGTCATAGGCATAGACCCACGATTCATCACTCGTTATGACCGTTTCCAAAACTTTTTATCGTTCTCGACAAAGAGATCTTGTGCAACTGAAACCAGAATGCTTTTTGGTCAGCAGAAAGCCGGTATCGCGCAAATTTGGCAGCTACGCGTCTCTTACCTAAATCTTCAGTGATAATGGACTGAACTGACCCATAACTAATGTGCGCATCCTCTGATAACTCATCGATGGTGATTCGATAATTTCCCGTTACTGCTGCACGCACATCTACGATGTTTTTCTCAGATCTGCTTGTTTCGTGCCTCCAAGAACATTCGGGAATATCCACATTTTTCGGTCATCTTGGAAACGTCTGAAAACACTTGTACACTTTTGTGTGGCTCATACACTCCTCTCTATACACTTTCTGCAACTTTGTGTAGGTCTCTCAGACGATATCACCAATCATTTCAGAAAATTTGAGGCAGATTCTCTGCCCCACTTCCTCTGTCATGGTCAATGCGACAATCACATGCAACACAAGTTCCTTCCAAGCACTGCTGTAAACAGTAGAAGTGAGCAAGCATCTTAAAACTTATTGCGCATGCGTGCTTTAGCTTCGTTACTATGGTAACAGTCCGGATATTTACTGATCAGTCCACGTACGTATGTATATATATATATATATAGATAGATGTATATGTATATATATATATATATATATATATATATATATATACATACATGTCTTTATATCTATCTACCTATCTATCTAAGTATCTATCTATCTAACTCTTTCTCCCCCTCTCTCTCTGTATATATATATATATATATATATATATAGAAAGATATACAGATAGATAAATAAATTGATAAATAGATAGATAGTTAGATAGATAGTTAGATAGATAGAGACAGAAACAAAGAGAAACGCAGAGATCTGTATAAAGAGAAAAATGTGTAACACTCACGAAGGACATTGATGGACGAAGAATAAGAGACATTTCTTGACAGAGTGTTCGATATTTGAATCACTTTGATTGAGGACAACAATAAAATAATACTTTTTTTTTTCAGACATCCACTAATGTTTTAGTAATTGAGATTGATATTCCATTCCAAACAACGGACTAGAGGTACGTATTGAGACATTCAACCAGACTTCGAAAAAATAATACACGACTAATCTCTTTCTAAAACATAGCTGGCATTAACATCTGTAAGTAACCTAGGAGCATTGTTCTGAAACGCAATAGACCATAATGTGTAACATGATAAAGATCCATTTCAAACTTGAAATTAGAAGTATAATTGAAGGTAAAAGCCAATTACAAGTAAAGCAAATCACATGACCCCATTCTATTATGCACGCATTACTAGTTAACTTATTCTAACATCCATAAAACGGAATCGATTTTGTGATTCTGGCTTGATATTGAACTATATTCTTTACTGGTGAAATAATGCATTTATCTGGTTTTATATTCGTTATTTACAATGAATCTACTTAGGTTGTGTTCTTTTTTTCACATTCTAATATGACGGTAGACTGAATTTAAAGGGCTTGTCTCGAGAGACACGTTTCCTGTTTAGCTTTCATATGGGTATTACAATAATCTCAAAACACTAATAAATAATATGTTGCTTCAGAATGCCAAATATAATCGTTCAGTTCTGAGGTTAAATGATTATTTTAATGAAAACAGTATATTAACAGATTTAAATGGAACGTCAAATATCGTTATAACGTTAATAGTATATTACATTCCGAACATTCCAGCTTAGTTTCAAACTGGTTTTAGAAAACAATACAAAGCAGAAAGGGCAATGTAGTTTAGCGACTGGTTTTTGTTTGACTAGGTTCATGGTGTTTTATTTTTGTTTATAATATTAATTATTGACAGTACGTTTTCAGCACCGTAGATGCTCACACCCACGCAGGCACAAACACGCACGCACGCACGCACGCACGCACGCACGCACGCACGCACGCACGCACGCACGCACGCACGGAAACACATACGAGTACGCACAGGCAGGCAGACACAAACAGACACATATTGACCTTCACCAACAGGCAAGCAGATACACACGCATATGCACCCGCATATGTTTGAATGCAACGACCATATTTATAAAAAATGTATGTTTGATTTATGTAAAATGTATAGTTATGGAAATACGATATTTTATGATTTTTAAAAATATATCAATGATAATGTGCTTCAGAAATATAACTCTTGTATTTCTTTTATCTTGTTTATATCCCCATATCATCACACTGCGACCATGCTGGGGCACTGCCTTCAATGGTTTAGTTGAACAAATTGACCATAGTACTTATATATTTTTTTTTGGGGGGGTGGGGGGATATTTTCTTTCAAGCCGTCTACTTATTTTACTGATCTCTTCTGCCGAACCGCTACATCCCACCCCACACGCACAAACACACACATTTACACATCTATACATACATGCACACATATACATGTAATATGTTTTTTTTTTCGTTTGTTCAACAAATCCACTCACAAGGCTCTGGTCAATCGAGGCACTTAGCCAAGGTGCCACGCAGTACGGCTGAACCCGGAAACATATGGTTGGAAAGTCAACTTCATACCATAGAGCCTCACCTGTTACTGTTGCCACACATTCAGGTGTGCTATAAATTATTTTAAGCCTCTATATTCATTTGAGATATGAGCAACACACACACACACATGCTTTCATATAGTGGTTTCAAATTTTGATACAATGCCACCAATTTCGGGGGATGAGTATGCTGATTACATCTCTCGTCCTCCCACACCTGTGATCAACTGGCACTTACTTTATCACCTAGGAGAGGGGGTGAAAGGTAAAGTCAACCTTAGAGAAATTTGAACTCAGAGCATAAAAAACTGACGAAATTCCACCTGCAGTGATCTGTAATATTCATACTTGCAAAACCTGTGGGCTTCTTTGCAATTCGTTGGCAGGACATAAATATCACATTCGCCATAAGCGTTATGACTGCCAAAGAAAGAGTAGGTTGTCGTATCAGCATGCGTCAAAACCGACGGGAAAGTCCATCACATGTATACATATACATATCTGTATATATATATAAGCATGATTTACGCGTTGGCCACCACAACCTCGTTTAGGCTTAGCAGACCTTCCCGTTTGTTTTCACTGTCCTGTATTTGTTACCCAGTTTGACACGCTGCAAAAATCCGAAATTTTATTGTATTTGCTTTGCGGGAGCAACTGATTTATCGAAAGCGTATCTTGTTGTAAATTGCTCGAAACGTGAGTGTAGAAAAAACAGTCAACAACTGATGAAGGGTCGTTTTCCATTTGTGTCTTTTGTTGTTCGAAAAAATAGTTCATATTCCATGTACTTGTACTTCGTATTTTTTGTTGTACACGCTTCGTGATGTCCTGTGCCCACATATGCATATACATATACATATATATATATATATATATATATATATATATATATATATATATATACGTATAGATATAAGTATGTACATATAAGTACGTATATATGCATATACATATATTATTTATATTATATATATATATATATATATATATATATATATATATATATATATATATATATATATATATATATATATATATATATATATATATATATATATATATAGAGATATAGATATATATATATATAGAGAGAGAGAGATAGATAGATAGACAGGTAGATAGATAGATAGAGAGAGAGAGAGAGAGAGAGAGAGACAAAGAAAGAAAGAAAGAAATAGTGAGATACATATATTTTCATATTTTCTCATATATTTTTAATATACTGTGCACAAAATATCCCAGGGAGCCACAAGAAGCTGCTCTCTTGGTATCCTAAACACATTAAAATTTTCCTGTAAACACACCCTAATCTCCTCAAAATGAGCAACATGTTCATAATATTAATAATTATTGTACGGCAAGATGAAAACTCACGCAAGACAGATCTGGGATAAAACAACAACAAAGACATAGTATTTGCAATATTAAGGGAAACCATCTTCATACGGTACGAATCTTAAGAATGCTATACATTGAACAGTTATATGCTATGTATAGTGTTTATGCCAATACATTCACATAGAAAAAAATTACCCAGTTTATCATCAATCTCTGACCATTAATGCTGTTGCTGTGGCTACTGTTCGTTTTGTTGCTGCTCCTTATCTTGTGTTTTTCTTTTTGTTGTTTTTTAGACTGTAGCGCATCTCCCAGAGAATCCTGATCGAGCAACGTATAAATTATATTGTTTTGGAGTATTTCAGAAGTATCGGGTCGTGGAATATATTATTCAACATATCTATCATGTTTGCAATGCACTAAGACGTGATTCAAATAAGATTTTCCTGACATTTCTTGCAGGTTGATTGACGTTCAAGAAATTCACAAAGATCTTTTTACTGCCAAAAAGATTTTGACCAGTACACACCGGGAGAATTTCGCACCGTCGGTTTTCAAATAGAATCCATATGTGCATGAGCAGTTTGAGGTTTACTCTCATTTACACTCAGTACCTCATGTGAAACTGCATACAACATGCATATTGCTACTGTATCCTCTTACAAAATTAGAAAAACTAGCTATACTCGTTACTTATATATACTGTAATGGGTTTTAAAATATATGAACAGATGTTACAGATTAGCGTCCATTGGCACTCATGCTTTGCAAACAAATATAAATGTTTTAGCTTAAATATTTTTATATTCCTTAATATAAAACATTTTTAGCTTATATATATATATATATATATCTATATATATATATATATATATATATATATATATGTATATATATATATATATATATATATATATATATATATATATATATATACATATATATACAGATACATATGTGTATATATATATATATATATATATATATATATATATATATATATATATATATATATATATATATATGGAATGTAACTCAGTAATTTATGTAAAATGGATGAAATATTTCCGATGAGACACTTCAACTGATTATATTTTTATAAAATAATACATAGGCATTTACCTAAACAAATAAAGTAGAAATATTATACACTATATTTTTATTTATATTATCTCCTATACAATAGAAATGATGATGTATTTAGATAAGGAATAACTGTCTTGTTTGTATCTGTTATTTGTTCCCTTGCGAGAAAATGATTGCCGATGCAAGACGCCATCTATGAGATAGCAGCGTAGCTTCGTCATCAATTGATGTGTATTCTATATCTCCAATCTTTCTAGTAGACATACAACAGACGCAAACCGTATGTTACGGCGACTGATATGAATCGATACTTGAAGAACACAGAAATATTTTGAATATATTTATAAAATGATGTCGAAGTAAATATGCATTTTATTGCTCAAAATTGTATACGTATTCAAGATTCTTAAAGTATTTTCGAGAAAATTTTATAGAGATTTAAATTTTTAAGTATACAGCGATTTATCGTTTAGAATTTTGCGAACGTAATGGAAAAAATAACGATCTTTAAATATACAATAAACTATAGATCATTAATACTCTTCGTATTAAATATGCAGAAGTAGGACATACGGATAGTAATTGATATTATATTTAATTGGAGTATATCATCATTGGGTTGGTAAAAACAACAAAAATATGAATGAATAATTATCCTATGAAATAATGATTTCTGAAACTAGCACAAGGTTATTCACTTTGAATGGCGTGTATTTCATAAACATTAATTTTTATTTGGTACTCACTTCAACATTCTCATCAACATGAATGTCAGAATCAACCACGGTTGCATCGAAATCAATCTAGTATGACAAAGTCAAATACGACAACCTATTTTGTTTCAAAAACTGTGGTTATTTTCTATAAATTATTAAACAATTAAGGTGGAGAATTCGCATTTAAAGTGTGTGCTTTAAGTTCAAATTTCATCAAGATCATCATCTTTATTCATCACCTGATGGAGTTCATAAATAAAGTGACACAAGCATTTTTATTCTTTATTCCCTCAATTCATCAGAGCTGAGTATACCAAAATATAGCGTTTTGTAAAACAAAGTACATCTAAAAAAGAGAAATTAAGAATACATTGACAGACCTCCCCGAAGATTCTGACGAGCATGCAATGTTTGCGAACAAGCAGTGTTTTGTCAAAGAAATTACAAGGGCCGTCTTTTTTGATGAGACGCAAATTGAAGTAAGTAAAATGTTGTATTATAGATGTAGTATATTTGGGTGAGAAAATGTTTACGGTATTTCCCCTGGTTCCTTACAATCTGTGCTCGAATACCTCCTAGGTCAGCATTGTATTTTTTCGTCCTGGGAAAGTTAAAATACAGGATAAATCAAGTACTGAATTGGTGTCAACGGAGACCTCTCATTAAAATTACTGGCATTGTTATTTACATCAGAAAATATCATTAGTAGTAGAATAGTTTTTGTAATTTATTTAAAATTTCCGGTGTTGCTTAAATTTTGAACTTCAGAAGTTGTGTAGCTTCAAATTGATTTTGAAATCGGTCTAATTTAAATGTTTAGTTGATAGGAATCTAACGACACTTTACAGTGATCCACTTTGGAATTCATTCACTTGCCTGTCTTTCCACACACCAGCGCAACATATAAGAGGTACGATATTTTCAATTTTCGACAGCGAGAAACAGTGGCAAAGAAATTGTCATAATATCGTACGTTTGTTTATTTTTCTCCGATTACCTCTCCACTACAATTAGATTAGTAAGACATTGATTTTTAATATGGCTACAATTTCATAACATTTGAGAGCGAAAAAAGTAGGTTAATTTAACTTTTGAATTTGGTTGTTACTTAATTTAACCTGTACTAGGGCGTTGAAGTCAGAAAGTATGCCTGACGTAAAAAAGAAAACTTCTTATTCTTCCTATTTATGTTATTCAATCCTTTCAGCATATCCACCCCTTTTCAAAACTGTATTATATCTTCTAATCTCAATCACATAATTTTCACCGAAATCACTTCAAAATCCAACCTAATGTAACTATAAATTTCAGACAGATTCTAACTTTTAATATCATTATATATTTTTACTTTTATTAAACACTGCCGATTTGGGTTTACTTTACTGAATGTGCAATTGTTTAAGAGACTATCCTTTTTATATGGACACTCACACACACACACACACACACACACACACACACACACATACACATTCTTTTATTCTTTTACTTCTTTCAGTCATATGATTGTGGCAATGCTGGAGCACCGCCTTAAAGGGTTTTAATCGAAGAAATCGCCTCCGGGATTTATTTTTGTAAGCTTAGTACTTATTCTATCGTCCTCTTTCTCGGAATGTCTAAGCTACGATGACATAAACACACCAGCATTGGTTGTCAATGGTGGAGGATAAACACAGACACACACACATAAATACATGCATAGATATATTATATATACAACAAACTTCTTTCAATTTCGTCTACCAAATCCACCCACAAGTCGTTGGTCGGTCCGAGGCTATAGGAGAAGACACTTGCCGAAGGTGACGCATAGTGGGACGGAACCTGGAACCATGTGGTTGGGAAGCAAGCTTCTTACCACAAAGCTACAACTGTGCTTGTGTGTGTGTGTGTGTGTGCAGCACTGCATTAATATGTATTTTACAACTATTTTAGTTAGTTAAGACACACTTGCGGATAAATATTTTTTCTTATATACACACATGTTTGTGTATGTGTGTGTGTGTGTGTGTGTGTGTGTGTGTGTGTGTGTGTGTGTGTGTGTGTGTGTGTGCGCGCGTGCGTGTGTGTATATACTAGTGTTGATATCACACGAATTTGTACCGGAAAATTGCGAATGACATAGTATCTCCTAAATACGCAGTGTGCATAGCTTTTTATGTTCTCTGCGGTTACAATTTTCTTTCTTGGAAATGGAATGATGCACTTTGTAGTTATTTTCTTATCGAGAAACACGTTGTCATCAGTAACGCAATTGAAAGTTTGCACTTCATTGACTGAATTATATGAAGAAGATAAGAGATATATTGACAGGGCATATAATTTCGAATAAACAGTAGAATGATGTGAAAGGTGTTTAGATGAAGATATTCTGATGTAAGATATATAATTGATATAGTAATTAGTTTAGTGGTCGATGATTACAGCTGGTAAAAAGTATGTGATGCATTACCTTATCACTAGAACTATTACGATTCTTTAAATGATGAGCACGTGTGTGTGTGTGTGTGTGTGTATGTGTGTGTTTGCGTGTGTGTGTGTATGAATGTATGGTTCTACCTATTTATGCATGTATGTATGTATGTATGTACTAATGTATATTGCAAACAATACAATACAAAGTAAACGCTCACCAATGATGCTGCATGCTTAACTGCCTGATAAATTATGCTGGCGATTTGGGATTCCTCATCTTCTGCATAAGCTATAATAAATCACTTGAAGTTGCTGAACTTTTCATGTAATTATGCCTGAGAAAAGATGCTAAACAATTCATAAAGAATCAGCAATACGATACATTATTTGAATGTTATATCAATATGTTTAGTTCTGAATAAAGAGAAAAAGGAAAATTACATATAGAAAGAGATTCCAATGAAAGGACTTTACAATTAAGCAGCGAAAAATATATTTCATTATGCTTTTATTGTTTACAATTTGTACAATCGTGAGACATGAACTATAGCTACGCTGGGATAATACTTTCAACATCAAGCCCATTACATAGTCTTGTTAGATACTAAATTTATAAAATTCTACTTCTTGCACTGCAAAATTGAGAAAGAGACATATTCCAAGATAAACACAATTCAGTTTCAAACAAGATAACAACTAATCCAGAAAACGGCACACTGTATACATGAAAAGCGGCAGCTTTATATACCGAACCGTGTAATAAATTCTGCACAAAAACTATTGGTTAAATCAAAGCTACAACACAAACTTCATTCTTAAGTCATCGCAAAGTGGGATTGAACCAGGAGCGTTGTGCTATCAATCAATAACTTCTTAAATATACAGCCATGTTTGCGTCTACAATTCTATAATATATCAAACCAATGTAACAATAAGAAATTGTGTATATTTGCATAAAATATTGAAATGTATTCTGAATTCTTTCAATATACATACTTCTATATTTATACCATGTTACCATCTTCTCCATAGATACTGACGATTGATCACTACTCAGAGAAAATTGACATGTAAATTATAATTCAAGCATATTTCTAAGAATAATACTGTATAGATACAAGTAAAATTTTTCATATAATATCTTATTCATTCGTTGAAATAACCATGGTGATTCTGGAATATTTCATCAACACTCATAGCTTCTCCTCAAATAATAAATCTATATTCTATGATTATTTTGACATTTCGTTTAGGAAGCGACTATTGTTACATCGTAGACAGCCAAGTTATCATTGCTAAGATATCGGCTGAGAAAAGAACCACTAAAACATTAAAACCATATCCCCAATTTGCTAGAAAGAGTAGCAAAATACCTCTGTCTCATACCCTAAATTATTTCAGGAAAAGGAAATAATTCGAAAGCAGTAATAGATAAATTATGCATAAGGATGTCAGGTTAATGGAAAGCAGGTCTTTCATCATAAGTTGTCTCTATAGAGGCAGAATTAAAGTAAACAGCAACAAGACACACAAGCACACAAATATATACAGTGGATCTCAAGCAAATCTAGACGAATGATATAATAATTATTCACTCCCTCTCTCTCCCTCTATCTCTTCCCATCTCTCTCGCTCTCTCCCCCTGTCTCTCCCTGTTTCTCTCTCGCTCTCCTGTATATATATAAAGACAGAGTGTAAGAGAGAGGGGAGGGAGTAGGGGGAGAGGGAATGATTATTATATCATTCTTCTAGTTTTACTGGTGCATATATATATATATATATATATATATATATATATATATATATATATATATATATATATATATATATATACACACACATACACGCATATATATATACAGGGTTGTCCAGAAGTCACCTGACAGTAAAGCAAACCGATTTAATTCCAAGATTTATTTATATTTAACTGATTGAATTTAATAACAGTATATAAATATGAAACATCATGAAAATTGTTCAAACTGAAGTCCTTAAGCGACACCATTTTGCCAAATGAATACATAAAATTGAATATTAAGTAGCTTTGGAATTTGACTTACTGTCGGGTGACTTTTGGTCAACCCTGTATATAAATACATACATACATACATACATACATACATACATACATACATACATACATACATATACACAACGAGACCTTCACTTGTAAGAACAATTTCTTCCGCACTTTTAAATTCTTTCATAAATATAAATGTAAGACCCTCACCAAATAGCACCCACATAAAAAAACCCTACGATCATTAACGTATACCCCTTCTATATCTCTATAACGCTTGTTACTACCTTATGTCTTACCTCATATCTATCTATCGTACCTCATCACACTATGAGATAAATATTAATTCTCTAATTTATTTTAAATCTTAACCCAATAACTCCTCTACAATAAACTCCGAACTCGAACTCCCACTCATAAATAATTTAACATTCAACTACTCTACTACCTACGCACACACAACCCCATTTCTAAAAATAACTCTACAGCCACTGACCTTAGCCAGGACGGACACAAACAATTACTACCAAATCTCCTCACCAACAACAAAGTATATGCAACTTTAGACTTTTAGACTACCTGACATCTACTACTCTCTTTAAATTCCTTTTATTTCGCTCTATTTTTAAACTCTATCATCCTCTACCTCCTCATCCTCTCTCTCATTTTCTCGACTACCTCGTACACAATTCTTACACACAATACACAAAAGTCCTTTACTTTATCATATAGGCAATCCTTAAAAATCCCCCTACTTCACTCTATCTACTTCTCTATTTCTTTTCCTTTCTTTACTTTTACCAATGCCCAATTCCTCTACCATTCTGTTAATGAACGCTGATACGTTCGCGTCTTTTTTTTGGGATGTCTGCTATATCAGGACTTTAACCCACATGGATATACGCATGATTGGCAGCTAAAGTCTTGGCGGAGGTAAAGACATGGGCCGCACCCATTTTCGGTTATTTTTTTTTGGGGGGGGGGGTCTACAGAAACCTACCTTTTTGAGGTACTATTCAAAAGGAGTGGTCCCGCTGCGCGCACTCGCACACTCAGGATTCCGCGCTGGCTAGTCGTGACTAGTCAATCCTACAACGACTATCTAGCGCGAATGCGCGTATGTGCAAAACATGTATGAGGTTTTTTTTTAAACAAAGTAAATAATTTTTTTAAACAAAGTAAATAAAACACAAAGTAAATATGTTTTTCTTTTGTTGAATCTTCCCATCTTACTCTTAAAACGTCGTTCTACGTTCTTCCAGTGTGTATTTTGGTGTCACATCTGTTTCAGTAATCCCATTGTACGACGCACTCCAACAATCAGAATATTTAGTCGTCCCTGGTTTGATAAATTTTCAAATAAGTGGTAGAAGAGTTTCAGAAGAACGGTCAGGTACAAAGACTAAACACCTATTTTTATCCTCTCTATCCCATCCACCGTTGTGTTTGCGCTTGCACATCAAAGATTCATCTATTTCTACGATGTGCCCAAGTCCACCAATTTGATAGGGGTTACGCAAAAGATAATTACTTGTAACTACTTGTAATGTCCCTCATGTACTGATACCATTCAACAACAGTAGATTTTGAAAGATCAAGCACATAAATGCAAAAGAAGGTGAGAAAAATAGTACACAAATATCAAAATCCGGATAATATGCGTCGTCTTCAAGCCATATTTGTTCACACAATGTTACATAGAGATTCATGTTAGCGCTGGTGAAACGTGAAACTCTGAGCAAGACGGCGTAAACATTTTTTCGGCTGTAATAAAATGTATACTTGTATGTACGTGTTTGTGTGTGTGTGTGTGTGTGTTTGTGTGTGTGTGTGTTCTGTGTGTGAATGTGTGTTTGTGTATTTGTGTATTTGTGTGTGTGTGTATTGATGTATTATAGACGTATATTTAAGCAATTTCGTGGACAGCATTTTAATTATATACGTATACGTATTTGTGGTGCGTATACAGGAAGACGGAGTGTATTTATGTGTGCGTACATATTCAATATATTTACAACATACTCATTGGAGCTGCTGTCAAACAAGTTTGTCTGCTGGCTGACACAGAAACGTTTTTGACACTTTATAGTTTACAATGCTAATTTCAAACAGACCAATGTGAATATATAAATTTTTGTTTGTTTCTAAATGGCTAACATAATTTGCTCCTGATGTAATTGTTTGAGTTTCAATACATGATCACATTAACACATTTACAAGTAATGCTTGGACATTTTACATCTAAACATACATGCATCCATATATATGTATATATGATATGTGTGTGTATGTATATATATATATATATATATATATGTATATATATACAGATCCAAACATATGTATGCATGTGCATATGTTTGTGTGTTTTTGTGTACGTAAGTGGCTATACATTGTATGATTTTGCAGAATTACTTTGCAGCGGCCGAATAAATTTGCTGAAGATATAATACAATTTTCCAACTTCCGGAGAATTTCGACTAAGTCCCTTTGCCCACTACAATGGGGTCTCTGTGTCATTTATCAACATCACTTAACTGCACATGTTTATTAGGTGTTCCCTGGTATGACTTTGCACTTCAATAATGGATTTCTTTCGAAATGAATTTAATTGCACATTTAGATATTGATGATTTTGGCGCCTCTGTATTTTGGTGTAATTTAGTATCCAGCCATTCCATCAATTATGCTCTCTGCTTCAGCAGACTGCAATGATGTTGGCCTATATATTATTTACAACTTTCCCTCTCCCACGTCCGACATCCTCAGCTGGTGCAACAAACATTTATATATATATGTGTGTATGTATATATATATATATATATATATATATATATATATATATATATATATATATATATATATATATATATATATATATATATATATACAACATTGTTCATATACATAATATATATATATATATATATATATATATATATATATATAAGTATATGTGCATATATATATATATATATATATATATATATATATATATATATATATGCGTATATAGTCATATGTACATGTATGTTTATATACATTCCATATATAACAATATATATACATATATATATGCATACATGCATGCATATATATATATATATATACATATATATATATATATATATACACCACACACTCACACCACGCACACACACATGCACATGCATATATACGGTGTATATATATGCAGACACAAAATATACATATGCATACATGCGCAAAGAAGACCACCGTTAAATGCACGAAAGTAAATATAAACTTTCATTTGTTGAACCGATAATTTTCTCATGCTTAAAGGAATCGTGCTGTTGATGGCGTTGAAATACATTCAAGAATGACTCTCAAATAATATATTGCATATATATATGTATCTATGTATCTATGTATGTGTACATATATATATATATATATATATATATATATATATATATATATATATATAATAAGTATGCGTGTTTATATGAGTGTGCATATATAATTACATCTATGTTTGTATATATGTGTACATATCCCTATGTTTCTGTTTGAAAATTCGAATATGCGATTCTTGATTCGAATATTTCATGGACTTCTATTTGAATTTACGATACAATTCAATATTCAACGTAGATTTGCAGCATATATGATTGGTGAGTTGCCTTGTTTCTTATATGCGCATAGATAGAATGATACATAGAAATGTAAATAGATACATATGTACTTATATATATATATATATTTATATATTGTTGTATGTGGACAAACTTTTCATGGTATGGTGGGAGAGAAGGCTTAAAGAACGTTTGACACAGAACTCCATACTCATGAACATGTACTCTCGATATGTCGATGATATCAATGTAGTGGTAAAGGTACTCCCACAAGAGAGTACTTTTGAAATAGAAACTAATGCTATGGAGAGCATCCAGTAAATAGCTAACTTTAACCACCAGGGTATTAAGTTCACGGTAGACTACCATACGTATCACAATAACAATAGACTACCAATACTAGATACAGAACTCTGGCTGGAAACTCTGAATAATAAAACTCGAATCCTTCATTCACAGAATGCCAAACCTATGACCTCCAAATACTTGATAAACCTAGCCTGAATAGGAAACTAGAACGGAACACTAGCACACACACTCAACACACCACAACCTATGGCAGAATAAGATTTCCATAAACTGATAACAATATGAATATAATATAATACAATATACAGATAAATAAATGGAATTAAATAACTATATACAATAACAAAATAAATTAAATTAAATTAAATATAAGAAAAGAAAGAATAAAAAATAACTAGGTATAAACACATGAACAAAATAAATAAAAACAAGTTAAACGAACGTCTATAAACAAGGGATATTGATGAAACAGGCACATTCCTCCCACACACACGCTTACTAAACATAGACGAACAGTGGGGTATGTGCATGCGCAAATAAAGACATACAATAGGAATACAAAATAGCTGATCGTTAGTAAGGAAAGACACACAAAAAAGAAAGAAGAAAGCAAAGGATCACTGGTGAGGTCACGGGAATGTGACGAAAGAGCTCTGGCCGAAATAAGATTAATATAAAATAAGGCTGAAGCAAGTGAACACTAAATATATAGTGCGTGTGTTTTTAGTGGCTGAACTGGCAACATGACAATCCTAAAACAACAATATCTGTTTCAACACACGAATTCACATCAAGAATCTTTGAAAACGAATATATTAGTGTATATACATACATACATACATATATATATATATATATATATATATATATATATATATATATATATATATATATATATGTGTGTGTGTGTGTGTGTGTATGTGTGTGTGTGTGTGTGTGTGTGTGTGTGTGTGTGTGTATATGTATCTGTATATGTATATATATGTATATATATAGATATAAGTGTGTATATATATATATATATATATATATATATATATATATATATATATATATATATATATATATATATATATATATATATATATATATATATATATATATATATATATATATGGGAGAATATACAAATAATAATAACAGACGAGGACAGGTGGTGTAAATAACAAAAGTATATATTAGTATGACGCTCGGGAATACGGAAAGTCTTTGACGTTTCGAGCTACGCTCTTCAACAGAAAGAATACGGAGACAAGGAGAAAAACACGGAGAAAAAAAATATATATTCGTACTTCCTTTATGGGTCAACAAGGCTACCAATGCTTTCATGTTGAGAAAATTCTCTTAGCAATTATCAATCCTGCCAAATAGGATGTTGGTATTTATCTCAATCTTGGATGAGGACACACGAGGCTACATCAGACTCTACGGGATTTGGGAATGTGTAAATAATTATACACGTGTTGCGATGTAACTCATAGGAACCTTGTAGCTGTTGTTTCCTTCGATGTAGCCCTGCTATCTTTGCATTGATTAATTCTCTTGAACATTTTATGTGAAGAAGCTCTAACATGTCCAGATTTATGAATATAAACGCACACGTATATGAAAATGCACGCTCATATAAAATATGTGCGCACATACACAG
Organism: Octopus bimaculoides; assembly: GCF_046866305.1. NCBI lineage: Eukaryota > Metazoa > Mollusca > Cephalopoda > Octopoda > Octopodidae > Octopus > Octopus bimaculoides. The sequence goes on along the minus strand of NC_142942.1, from coordinate 7,261,340 downwards.
GCAAACACATATGCATTTGTGCGTGGACACACGCACGCGCATGCACAAGTGAACGACCGTCTTCAGAGTCCATGTTTCACTAAACGGAACTATGTTTGTGTATGTAGTGATCTTGGAAATTCAGTGTACGGTTTAAATCAATGGTTCTAGATGGAGTTTCATTTAAACCCGAGGGCCCCATAAAATATTGTGGCTAATATAACGATCTTCACCCATTACTAGAAACCAAAAAAAAACAAAAAAAAAACAGCCTGCTGGGCGTTAACAACTGTGTAGAAAACGAATATGACAAAAAAAAAAAAGAATTGCGGAAGCGAACCCGGCGGGTTGGGAGAGGACTTTCGAAAAATTCACAAGATCCAATTTTTCCGTCATAACTTTCGGGAAATTGGACATATATTAAAGCAGTTGCACACTGTCAACTTAAAGTGACAGTCCCGATAAGGGAATCATATATTGATTTATTTGTATGGAATCACACATTTTTGGTTTTGGAGGATCCGATTCTGAAAAGAAATTTTCAAAACTTCAGTCCTCACTCCTCATTTTTCACTTTTTTGTTTGCGAAATACGTAGAAACGTACGAAGATTAGGATTCTTAAAAAAATTTGTTTGTAAAATTTCAACTTTTCAACAAAAAAATAATAAATATATATCCCCAACCTCCTCCCTTCCCAATTCTACGGCCTTGGCCTTCAAGCAGGCTATCCACATGCTAGAAATAACATCCAAATCTCACGAAATTGCGATAACATAATGAACACCTATTAGACTGTTTTTTTTTTTTGTCGTTTTAGTGACCGGGCACTGCGTGATCCTTTCACTATAACGCTTGCAGAAACAGACAACACAACCGTTCATTTTCCCTTTCAGACAGCTGGATGGCGGGGAGGTGGGGGGTTAATTGTGGGTTGGAGATTTTCATAAAAAATTTGAAATTAAAATTTGGATTTGTGTTTATTTTCCCCCATATTCTTAATCTCCGTATTTTCCAACGTAGATTGATTGAAAAAAAAAAAAAAAAAAAAATTTGGAAAAATTAAAAAAAAAAGCCACTTTAACTTCACGTGAATTACTTTGTTATATTGCTGCAGGAAATTACTCTGAAAGAAATCTTTGCAGAAAGGTGAGTAGATTGATTGCATATTTCTTTAATTATGTTATCGTAGTTTTGTGAGATTTAGCTATTGTTTCTAGCATGTGGATAGCCTGCTTGGAAGCCAAGGCTGGAGAATTAAAATTTTGAAAATTTATTTTTCAGAATCGGATCCTCCATGACCAAAAACGTAAGATTCCTTAAAAAAAAATCAATATATTTATAGCTTCCCGACGGAAAAATCGGATCTTATGAATTTTCCGAAGTCATCTCCCCACGTCCCAGGTTCGTTTGCGCAATTTTTCTTTTTGTCCTATTCGTTTTCTACTCAGTTGCTAACACCCAGCCGGCTTTTTTTTTTTTTTTTTTTTTTTTTAACTGGTGAAGATCTTTATATTAACCAAGATTTTTGGGTGTACATGCAAGCAAGATAGTAAATTGAGAACCCACACAAGTGTATTAAATGTCTACGACAATTTTCTGATTTGTACGTATTTATTGCAAGAGGCAGCAAGGTTTTTCCTTCTCATTTTACAGAGTTGAACCTACACAAGTGAATGTGTAAATACCAAAACAGGAATTTTGAAAATGAAAACGTATCTATAAAATTAGTTTTTAAATATCAAATGGGTATGGTAGTCTAACAGAATACAAAAGAAGTCAAAGGGACCCATAATTTAAAAACGGTTGAGGACCATTGATTGAATATAAACAAAAGAACATTAGAGTCAACGAAAGTAAAATTCAGAAAAAATAGTATTCTGTTCCCTTTCATGTCTGAAAAATGAGTCGCAATTTCGTCAAGTAAGAGTACAGTGAAAAAGTGATTAAACACCCTCTCAAGAAAGATGCGCCCACCAGAAATTAATGAGTATGTGTGTGTGTATAACTATGTATGTGTGTGTACGTGTGTGTGTGTGAGTGTGTTCATGCATGAGTATAGATAACAAACGCACACACGGACACACAAACACACACACACACACACACACACACACACACACACACACACACACACACACTCATGTACAAATAAATTCAGTGAAGACAAAACTGTGTCCAAAGACGTGAATGTGAATCAAAACGACAAGGAAAGCTTAGAATATACCATACTAGACGTATTGCTGATTTATTTAAATTATTTTCGTTCAAGTAAAAGTATACGATTATATATATGTGAGGGTGTGTGTGTATGTGTGTGTGTGTGTGCATGTGTGTGTGAGTGTGTGTGTGTGTATACATATTCTTTTTATTCCTTTATTCCTTTAATGTTTTCAGTCGCGCGGCCATGCATATATATATATAAATATGTATAATTATTTTCTTTCACGTATTGACGTAGACCCTTATATATACAAATATGTATAAACGTAGACAAACATACATGCATATATATATATATATATA
>NC_142942.1:7253837-7256337 GCF_046866305.1 Octopus bimaculoides | reverse complement strand
CAGGATAAACATGACAGAGATGCTTTGAACGTATATCTAATCGATGGAGGATGACCTGGGGTATAATTTTCAATAACAAAAAATCTATAAGTTCCTTATTTTCTCTTTGCTTCTCCTCATTTTGTCTTTTACCTTAAATAAATCTTGCTGCCTCTCAGTTTTACTTTTACTCTCGTCACAGCAGTAATCTACATAGACAGTTATATAGTAATCTAAATACATTCACAATTATCTGGTCACTTAGAGGCACTCAGACACACACTTTTCTGTCTTATTTACACTAAACACGCCCTCCTTCAGACATATTATTTCATAGAAAGTCACACAACTTCAGGCTTATCAGTTTACACAGAGGTTTACATAAACAAGTGCAGATGTTTCGACACATACGTAGATACAGAAATCCTAATATATATCAGTTTACATACACACGGTAACGCACACACCCGCACACACGCACACACACACACCCACACACACACACACACACACAAACACACAATCATAAACATACATATACTCACATATACATGACTTCAGATATATTAGATCATGCATGGAGACAATTTCAGACTTATTAGTTCATACACAGCCCTGCAATTATACCTTCAGCTATAATATTTCATATACGCACACTCATTTTCCATCTTCATAGCATTCAAACACATAAGACGTTTCAGTCACACAGTTTCTTATGTATCAATTCACAAACACGCACATATAAGCACACAAACACACACACACGCATATATACATACAAACATGCATACATGCACACTCGATCGTTCATTTAGATATATCAGTTCATACATATACACACACCCACAAATATTTCATTTCAAACACTTAGACGTTTCACTCTAATCATAGACATAACTTCATACAAAATTTATCATACATTGACAAAGGCATACAAGCATTCGCAATTATACATCATTTCCGGAAAATCTATTAATATAGGGGTCCAATATGCAAATTTCTGGAGGGCAAGATGGCCAGTTAGAAATCGCAGTCAAATGTCGTGAATGTAATGAAATAAACCATATTGTCTTTTGCCCTTTTATTTGAAATTAAATAGCATAATCCAGGGCAAACAATACCTGAAAAGAAAGCAAGTTTATTATTGAGGTTGAGTTGGCATTAAATAAAATAACAGCAATTCACCTGATTTGTATATATATATATATATATATATATATATATATATATATATATATATATATATATATATATATATATATATATATAACAGCGTATCCAACGCGTATGCATGAGGGAGTATTTAAAACGTGCAGACAACAAATAAGAGCTGAATTGTATATAGATCAACACATATATGCATCTTATATACGCAGGGTGCGTAAGATATAGAAAAGGATACTGGTGATATGTTCCCATTTTCAGTCTCTAGCTCCATACAAACTTTGCAGATGAAAGATTTGGCATCTTTTAAAAATCGAGATATTTCTAAATTGCTACACTCAGCCTTTATAACCCCAATAACAGCATGCCTCTTCATTTCTTCTGTAAGCTGAGGTTCTGCCGATATTATTTTCTGAAACAAAGATTATACAAAGTTAACAAAAAATGCAACACTGACCTAAAAATGGTATGTCCTCAAATACCTTACGCACACTGTATACATATATCTTACTCTATTTGTCTCCGTCATTAGACTTCGGCCACCTGGGGCACCACCTCAAAGAATTTTGGGGAAACGAATCAGCCCCAACCTTTTGCTTGGGTCTGGTACTTATTCTAACAGTCTCTATTGCCTAACCGTTAAATTACGTTGACGTAAACACATGAAAACCTGTTGTCAGCGGTGAAAGGGGAGCAACCCAGACACAAAGACATATACATACACACACGCACGCACACACGCGCACTTACACACACATATGCGACGTGCATATTTCAGTTTACAACCACAATTTACTTACAAGGTTTTGATCAGTAGAAGACTATAGTAGAAGACACTTGCCCAACGCATTGCACAGTAGAAATGAATCCGGAATTGAATCCGAAACATCTTACCACTCACCTGCGTAGAAATCTATCTATCTATCTATATAGTCTTTTACTCTTTTACTTGTTTCAGTTATTTGACTGCGGCCATGTTGGAACACCACTTTTAGTCGAGCAAATCGACCCCAGGACTTATTCTTTGTAAGCCTAGTACTTATTCTATCGGTCTTGTTTGCCGAACCGCTAGTTTACGGGTATGTAAACGCACCAGCATCGGTTGTCAAGCGATGTTGGGGACACACACACACACACACACACACACACACACACACACACACACACACATACACACACACACACATATACATATACGTATATACGACGAGCTTCTTTCAGTTTCCGTCTACCAAGGGTTTGGTCGGCCCGAGGCTATAGTAGAAGACTCTTGTCCAAGGTGCCACGCAGTGGGACTGAACACGGAACCACGCGGTTCGTAAACAGGCTACTTAACACACAGGCACTCCTGCGCCTA
>NC_142942.1:7236337-7246337 GCF_046866305.1 Octopus bimaculoides | reverse complement strand
CAATTGCCCATTATCAGGTAGGAAGGTCAAAAGGTCAAAATCTAAAATGTAGCTTTGCCATATATCCTTTATGTTTATGTAGTCGTTACTGTCGAAAAGATGGCATTACATTAGCTTAGCAAAAGAAAAAAACAAAAAAAACAAGGCATTCATGATATACATTGGAAGGACAAAAGCAAAATATTGAATGCATTGAGATAATATTATCAAAAGTAAATGGAAAGAAAGATTAAAGTAGGATCGGACAGTTTTGTCATAAAGATCAACGCTAGCCGTCTATTAATGGCTGATCAACTACTTTAGACTCCTATTTTAAGATGTCACAGTGGGTTCAGTCTAGATAGAATAGATAACGAGGAACAAAAGAAAAAGTTGATGTCACCCCTTTTTTTCTCTCAACTAATGTTCTTCAATACATTGAACACGGAGATAAAAGTTCATTGTATATGCAGGTTTGTCTCTTCGCATTAAAACACGCTTGATTGTCTATGCTTTGGGTTAACATTTTCAGATTTATATTGTCAGCAATATCAAACAAATACTCATTCACAGTAGAGCGACAAAACGAAACAAAATGAAACAAAAATTGTAAGAAAATAAAATAGTGTATATATGTGAAATAAATGATATATAAGATTCACTTTATCCTAAATACAAAATTGAAACGTTTTCCAGCGCACAAAGCAACAAAATCTATTTTTCTACATTCTTTAAATGCAACTTTAATATCGACACTACTCGAATAAAAGTCCTGAGTACAGGAAAATCGAGAAAAATAGAAAGGGATAAATAATTATTAAGAAATATGAAAAGGAATAATTTTCTATGACGATTTTCTACCCATTCTAAGTCTATTGGCTGATTATAAAATCATCTAATATGAAAGGGAAAATGTATAAAGAAAATATTTTTGGAGAAAATTAATGGGATGATCAAAGTGAATAGAATTATAGAATTTAATAAAAAAATATTTTCTGCTTTACTGATTGAAAATTACTTTATACATGTACACATTGAACATTCTATAGATTTCAACCAGAACGTATGGTTTACCTATGTGACTGATTTTGACTAGAATTTCTGTGAAGTTACATTTTAAACAAGAAATCCTGGCAAAGCAGGTTTGCACCAATACAATTTAGAAACCGATCAGAACAAATAATTCAATACGATTTGACAGCAAATTGTATAGCTGAGAAAGTACTTCCAATTTCTTTCTTTATTATTAAAAATATGTTTTAATATCAATCATTCAAAGGGCATAATTCTAAAATTACTCAAATATTGCAGGCTATTTTTAGATCTCTACAAGCACGTTTACTTATGCATCGATTTTAATATGGTACATTTCTTTTCTATGCCACAATTTTTGAGTATGCTTAGGTAAGTTAACGATCCTGCCTTCTCCTGATGTCGTATTCTATATTCTGTGGGTAATAAAATGATATCTATCTCTGTTATGAGGTGCTAAGACATTTACAGAATAATATCTGATGCATCTTCCTATTTTGCGGTTTTAAGCTTCAGTAATAACATAACAATTGTTATCATAATGGCGTTGCTCACTATCATAATCATCAACATGGTCATCCTGTATATTTCGTTTGTTGGTGTGGGGCACGTGTTTTATTGTGTTTTATTATTTTTTTCGCTTTTTGTGTTCCCTTTGGTTTCCACTGTGAGAGGCAGGCGTATCAGTATCTGTGGAATATAGGTGAGTTTGTTTTGTGTATTTGAGTTTAGAGGAGACAGAGCGATGAAGGAACAAGGAAAGCTTCGTTGGGAGAGCCCCTTGATGTGTGTGTCCGTTGTTATTATTTTTTGTGCTGTTGAATGTTGGTGCGCCTGCTGCTAGTGTTGTTTTGTGTTATGGTTGTTGGTGGCGCTGGTGTTGTTGATGTTGTTGCTTGTATTGGTGTTCTTCAAGTAGTTGCTGATTTTGTTGTTTCTCTTGTTGATATTTCTCTTGGTTCCGAGGTCTGTGCCGCTTCTGTTTGTTCCCTGATGGTTTGGTTTTGTGGCTTTTCGGGACCTGGTGTTGGCTGTAAGGGTGTCCTACGTTTCCCTGTCTTCCTTTGAGGACGGAAGGCTCTAAATGACCGACCTCCCCACACAGATTGCTACGTGGACTTCTACCATCAACAGTAACTTGCAACCATTCCCCTCACAGAAGGCGAATAAGGCCTGGTATCTTGTTGATTGAAGTTGGTTTAATGTGAAGTATTACGGCTACACTGATCCCAGATTAATTCTTGAGACAGATTCGATTCATCTCCAGGAAGTTATTAATCCCTTCCATAAGATGCACGCTAATATTCCCCATATTCTTATTTCAGATGGAATTCTTCAGAATTTCACCCACACCGTCTTCATATATTTCGCCCCCACAGCGAATTATGGAATGTTTGACGGTCAGAGCTTCAGTCTTAAAAGGCACTGAAATACCGGTAAATCGTTTGGCTCTCGAGATATGCTGAATGTCGGACACCAATTCTTTTAGCGCGCCTTCAACATTTGTTTAACATGCTGTCTCCGGCCATTTCTTTTTATGGGAACATCTATAAATTATAATTTTTGTATGTACTTCTGCTAGCGCATCGAGGGTATGGCTATGTTGGCCTGTGACATTTCCTATTTGATCAGTTTGGTTGCTTGGACCAGGCACACATCTTTTTGTAGGATATCCATCTAAACGATAGTTCCCCACCTTTAACACCCGTTGCTGCGAATGTATAGTTGTTATATTGTTGTTGATGTCAATGTTATTCACGTTGGAAATATTGTATAATTTATGTTACCGTGGCTACTGTTGTTTTTGGCTTTTTCTTTTGCTTCTATCATAATTTTGTAGTTGTAGCGATCGTAGTGATGGGGTCAGTGGCGGCGACGCGCGTGGTCGTATAGTTCACGCTGTTGGTTGATGTCTGTGGTTGGTTCTGTCACTTTCATTCGCGGGAAGTCAACTTCATAGTTTGAATTAAATTTCCATGTTGTGTTGACGATGATGTTGTTGCTGCTGCTGCCGATAGTCGTCACAGGGTTATTGTGGTCCACTGGAATTTGAACTTGGTGAATGTTCACATCCCGTTCCGTGAGCAGGTTGAAGGGAGAGAATTCTGACCGGTATTGCAACTCACTATCATCTACCTCTGGCTTTTTTCACGCCCCTCTGCAGGGCGGACATCGACATGTTTGTTTTTAAAATTACTTTGCAAAACTAAATGAAGATCTTTGTTTCGAATTTGTGCCCTTAAAAACACAAACGGATCAACCGCACCTATGCAATATGGATAGTTTCAACAATTGACAAACTAAACAATTAGCAACTTTGGAGATATAAATATACGGGTGAAATGACACGCGTGCAGCCAGTTAAATGATAATCGTTCCTGATATATGCAGGAGGTCAGCAATTGTGAGGAGTGGGTGTAGTCGATTACATTGATTATAATTTTATTTGTTTCATCACTCTCTTTAATTATTAACGACAGAAGCATTATTAATACTTAAAGATAATATTTATCCTCTCACATGGACCTTTGATGCATATATGTACTTCTATTTTTATCGCAAGTGGGAGATAAACTAACTGCCGCCGCCGCCGCTAAAACTACCACGTCACCTGATTTCGACGCCTTCCTTTAACTTGAACCAGTTACTATTTGTATCACGTGTACTCTCTTCATTGACAACAACCTTCGTATTTCCCACTTTAAATCGTCGTACTTGTTTATTTTTTCTATTTCTTTCACATTGAACCTGTTGTCAACGGGGCATGGTATGTCGATTATCTTACATGTTCTTTCTATTTTATTCACCGGTTTCCAATGTCTAGTCAGGTGATCGCACTGGATCATCACATCCCACAAGATTTTGCAGTTTTCATTTTCGGTGACTCCATGTGGGATTGTCTCATACCACATGTACTCCTTCTCAGGTTTGCTCATACTACGTCTAACTCCTGTGGTTGTTGTTGTTGTTTCTACTGCTGCTGCTGCTGCTTCTGCTTTTGCTGCTGCTGCTTTTGCTGCTGCTGCTGCTACTACTACTACTACTACCACTACTACTACTACTACTACTACTACTACTACTACTACTACTACTACTACTACTACTACTATTTCATACACGCACAACAAATTAGACTGTTTGAAAAAAGTTCCAACCATCAAGTTACAACGTGTGACCTGAGACGCCTAGAACCTTCTTAAGTGTCCTAGCAGTAACTAATCATACTGCTTTCTTGAGCAGCACTAAACTAGGTTTTATGGCAGTTTTCTCAATCTATTTGTTTAAATCTTTAGGAATTGTTCCAAATGCCCCTGTAATTTCAGTGATATATTTTACCCGTACTTTCAATAGCCTCCGTAACTCAGTGGCTACGTTCTGGTATTTTGATGATTTCTTTAAAGCTCTAGTATTGACTTTCTTATCATTTTGGACTGTAAAGCATAACCTGACAATTTCTATTCTCCTTGTCTATAACTGTCCAAATATTTACAGCCTTCACTAGCTTCGGAGCATTGAAATGTAACTCCATTAACTTCCACACACTTCTGATGTACTCCTTCTCAGTCTTCGCTTCCGTTTTTATAGTTGGTACTCTGTCAATTCCTAATGCCCCTAGATACTTGTAACTTTCTTCTTTCAGTGATTCTAATGCTTGGATATCCGATAGCCGATAATTGAATGCCGTCATTCATGACTATCTGTCCCATTTTATGACTAATTTTGCGCAATTATCTATGCTAAATTCCTCACATACATCTTTGCTGAAGAGTCTTAAAGTTTGTATTGATGAATCTCTCTCTTTTTCATTCTTACTAGAAAGCTTCAAATCATTTATGTAGAGCAAATTGTTAATTTTTCCTTCACTCTAAACTGATAACCTGCCTTGCCTTTCTTAAAACTAAACTAAGGGGGGAAGAAACCATAACTCAAATACCGAAGGGGATAACGAGACTCCATGGAAAATTATTCTCTCGATGTTAACTTTGACTAAAGCTATGTCACGAGTAGAAATCTACTTTCCAGTAGTAGTATTAGTAGTAGTAGTAGTAGTAGTAGTAGTAGTAGTAGTAGTAGTAGTAGTAGTAGAAGTAGTAGTAGTATTTTCCTGCATAACTATTTTTCACTTTGTTTCAGTTTTATATCTTTTCTAAAATATATATGGTTTAACTGATAATTCCCATTTTATACGATTAATTATTGCTTAAGTCATGCAAATTGCTATTATCCTCAGTTGGCATGATGCTTCCATCCACTGCAATTGTACCGATAAGTCTGAATCATGCGGTTAAGTCTATTCTAAATTTACGTGGAAACGATAATGATTAAAGTGGTTAAGTCAAACAAAATGAGTTTTAATGTGTAAACAGATGACCAACTGCATGTAGGGAAATATGTCTTCATAATTATGATACCATATTCATTTGTTTAAATTACTTTGTAATCAGAAGATCACTAAACACCAATGTCCGTATGCTACCTGTCATTCGTTGGTCTCATTTCCACATTGAAATCAAACTATCGACAATATTCAGTGTTGGGTGTTTCATTTCATTTCATTTGATGACGCATGCATTGTTTCATGCAAGCATTTTTCCTCGAAATTTTGTGTATTTTTTTTCTGAACTTATTTTTCTTATTATTTCTATCAAATGCTTAAATTACATAAAATTATAAACTATTCAAAATTATATCAAAATATTATCAATTATGTCAAAATATTTCAAGACAATTTAATCAGTAGATTTAATCCAAGTTGCGCTGAAATTGAATGACTTTAGAATGTAACAAAGAAAACGAATGCAAGAAGTGTAATAGATATGTTGAACTTTTAAATATACGTTTTTGATAGAGAAAAGAGGTCAGCCAAGCGATATTTGCTGTGATTTCTAGTAAAACTAATGAGTGAAGTATTTTTTAATATTTTTCGAAAGAAAATGAAACCCATCTGTCATCGTCAAAACGCCTAATCTATTGAACAACTTTTGTCTTTTGCTGACAAAATATTCTTTCTAGAACATTGGAAGCAAAATGAATACAAAAGAAAAAGATAGAAGTGAAATCAGTAAAATTAGGAAAATTTTGCATAAGTATGAAAAAAAATGGAGATGTAGGACAATATACTGGTTAATGATTTTAAAGTTATTTAAGGCGGCGAGCTGGCAGAATCGTTTGGATGGTGGGGGGAAATGCTTCGTGGCATTTCGTCTGTCTTTACGTTGTAATTTCAAATTCTGTGGTGGTAGTCTTTAACTTTCATACTTTCGGAGTCGATAAAATAAATACCAGCTGAGTACTGGAGTTGATAGAATCGACATATCCCCTCGATTGGAACTTTTGGCATTGTGCCAAAATTTGAAACGAATATTTTATAGGACATGTTGATATACAAACCATATTTAAGTAATTTTACGCCTCATTGATTGTTACTTGCACTTGTCCATAATTAAGAAATTTTGTGAAAAATTTTGCAGGCGATTAGTTTGAGTCTTTTGTGAAACTGTCTACAAAACAACATACCAATATATTAATAAATAAATAAAAAATTATTTATTTTGGGAAAACATTCCAAAATCAATATTATAGAACTGAATTGAAATACTTCGTGTAGTGCGTTTTAATGAGAAACAACAACGAAATGAATGAATAAGTGAGCAAATGAATACTGTTATACTGTTAGACATACATACTATCGTATGTGGGGTTCTAAGTGTGGAAATGTCTACAGCAGTCTCGGCACTTCATAACAAGACGAGTTAAGATGATATGTTACAATTTTTAAAAATGTCTAGGCACCACAAGTGAATGCGATGGTGAAGTACTATACAAATGACTCCACCACGTAATATGCATTGAATTGAAATTTACGATGTCAATGTCTTATAAGCTAATAAGCTTAATAATGAAGCGTTTAGATTGGAGTAAAAACCTACAGAATTGGTTCCTAGAGCAATGGAAGAATGTTATTTTCTCGGACGAGTCATCCTTTACCTTATTTCCAACCACTAGCCGAGTATATGTGTGGAGAGAGCCAAAAGAGGCATTTGACCCAGACTGCCTACTTCTAACTGCTAAACATGGAGGAGCATCTGTGATGATCTGAGTGGCGGGGTATGTCTTGGAAATCCGCCGGCCCAATGATTTCCCTTCATTGCAGGCTTAATAGTCAAGAATATTTAAGCATTTTATCTGATCAAATTAATCCTGTGTTTGCTGAACTTTTTCCGGATGGAAACGCAATCTTTCAGGATGATAATGAACCAATTCACACAGCTAAAGTTATTATTGAATGGCACGAGGAACATTCTAGTGAAGTTGAACATCTTATCTGGCCACCACAGTTCCCACATTCACTGTTATGGTGCATTTTAGAAAAACAAGTAAAGAGTCAATATCCTCCACCATCATCAATACAAGAACTGGAAACTGTTGTTTTAGCTGAATAATTGACAACAATTCCTTTGGAAACAATTCAAACTTTGTACGAGTCCATACCTCATAGAATTCAAGCTGTAATTACTGCCCCATATTAAAATTAATTTGTTTGAAATGTTAAGGTGTTTCCATTATTTTGTCCATCCTTTGTATATAGACATAAAAATTCAAATAAAACAATAACACTCGTAGGTAAATGGTAGAGTACATAAATAGTTACAGATAATAATTTCGATGTTCATAAATAGTCAAAAGTCGAGGGACGACATTGCATAAAACATGTAAAATATAAGAATTTACTTAATATAACCATATTGGAAGCAAAAATTTCAAATGCGATCGCGAAAAATGTACGTGGATGATAGATAATTTCTACATCGGATCTAAGAGAAACAAGGAAAAGAATTGTTAATGTGCTATAGATGGTTACAAGTTGAGAACGGTAATTGATAAACGGGAGGGAATAGATTTCAGAAATAGTGAAATGCCGAAAAATATCCATAGAAATGGTGAAAAAATACGTTTCCATGAACAAAAGCGAGTTTTTTGTTCTCGTATATCGAGTCCCTCCGTTGAAAATCTCAAAAAGCAGAAGATACGATAAACAGTCAAAATTTGAAAATACTAACGAATTAACATCAAACCCATTATGTGAACTTTCACTGGGCCAGTTCAAAGACGATTAAAATACGTAATGCATTAAAATTTTGGAAAGCGAATATCTACCTGCAAGTTAGCATGAAAATTATAATTCTGATTTGAATTTCAAAGAAAATTCATTCAGATAGCAAATGAACAACTTCGTACACAAGCTCAATCATTATATAAGTGAGATGTAGCAAAGCTTCATCATAAACAAATATATTTGGAGAAGCTAGTGGAAAATCTTTCACTCTGATAATCATATATACTATGCATCTTTTATATTTTGCATGTTTCAACCATTAGACAACAGCTATTAAACGAATCGACCCCAGTACTTAAATGTTTTTAAGACCGCTACTTATTCTATCGATCTTTTGCCGAAACGCTAAGTTAATTGTACGTGGAAACAATTGTAGTTAAGCTGTGACCATATAAACAGCGCTTTAATCATCTTCGATATATTTAAAAGTAAATGTTCAAAGTTTGATAGCCTGATGATTAGATGATACTAGTATTCAGTAACTTTTCATGCAGATTCAACTTAAGATTAAATATGCAAGTCTGCAATGTAAACTAACGAGTAGAAGTCAATATTATAAAGTTAGATTCCATCAAAATTTCAAACCACAATGTTATCTATTTACACAGGGACACTTATTGCAGTAGACAATGTAATTAACATTCTTTTAAAACTCATCGATTATAATTTTGATTCTTTGTTCTAATTGCATAGGATATAGACTGCTATGACCATGCAAATCTCAGGCAGAAAGAACATCCTTCAAAGGTTCAGACACTCGTATTTTCATTAAATTCATGTTGAATTTGGAAAACACCTGAAATAAAATATTTGGCATGCAAGTCGCCAATACAGTTTCTTTATTTTTTATATATAAACACACGCGCGCGCGCACGCACAAACACACACATATATATACACACATATATATGTTTGGGTGTGTGTATATGTGTGTGCATGTGTGTGTGTGTGTTTTATGGTGATGTAGAAGCACATAAAGAAACTCACACACAAAGCCGCGCGCACGCACGCACACACACACGCACACATGCACACACATATATATAGAGAGTAAATGAGAGAAGAAAAGTGAAAAAGCGAGAGGTGAGGAGACAGATAATTCCATATTTTGTGTATACATATATATGCACTGTAAATTATACATATATATATACAGAGGCGTGATTGAGTTCAGAAAAAAGAAACTTTTAACAGAAATGCAAACTAAACACTTTCTTTATAAAAATTACTTATAAGTTGGGTAAACACAGCGCACGGTATGTAAGCGACAAGAGAAATAAATGATATATATTATACATTCTTAAATATATATCGTCCGTAAATATACATTAAAAAAAAAAAACATGGACGAATCGAAGCTTATAAACAAGTATTCAAGCATAGAGACAAATATATGCACGTGTATGTGTCAGTGATCACGCGTAGGTGTGTTTCCGTGTATGTTTGTATATGTTTGTCTGAGAGCACGTCGATATTAATGTCTCAATATATTTAGAAAAACTGAAATTCATAGGTATGAATATAAATACATATGTATGTATGTACCTAAGATATACGTACATATATATGCTCGTTTGTGTGTCTTTTATGCATGTATGTTTCTCTGTATCATGTAAGTATGTATGTATGTATGCATCAACATGCATATTTCATTTCTCAAGCTATGGATATAGATTTCTAAACAAAAAAAAAATGTCCCTCGGGGTACTGTCCTGATGGAACGTGGTATTTTAAATTCAAACTTTAAGAAAATTGTTGACAGAATGTCTACCGACTAGTAGGTGTCTTTAATAGTTACCGAATATTGAATGTCTCATCTATATACATAGTCATCGCTTTCCACTGTCGTCTCTCAATGTCTCTCTCTAGATT
>NC_142942.1:7183837-7233837 GCF_046866305.1 Octopus bimaculoides | reverse complement strand
ACGACATTGTAAATATTTTATAACTGACTTAAGTACACATTTCCTTATCTTCTCAATATCTTCCAATCATTTAATAAGAAAAATTATTATTCTTATAGAGAACAAAACAACGAAATTTCCTGAAACGGATTTACGGATTACGTGTACCACACAAAAACAGGAAAATTCATGAAACGTTCCTAGCCACAGTCATATATATGCCCATTTTCAGACCATATAGTCAAAGGAAAATAATAACAAGAATCTCATAAGAAAAGCCTTGAGTGATATTTGAGCCTATAATCCGTTTTGTTGTCTATGAGAATTTATCTATTTAATATGTAAACAGGAATAAGAAAGAAAGCAAAATAATAAGAAATGATTAGGCCGGTTGCAGAGCTTCTCGCTTCTGACTTTATACAAACTGGGCACAATTTTCCCTCTACAAGGGATATCACATATCTCACATTACACCTCTGGATGAGTGATACATTTCTACTGAATAGGATGCTCTTCTGACGTAGGCAACATTCCAGGATTATCTTACTTCTCAGTGCACTGAGGCGATGATAGAAAATCAATCATTTAGCGTAGGAATACATTGGTTTGTGCATTCAAATGATTTGCAATCAGGCTCTATGAACATGTAGTTTAATATATTTTCCATTTCACTCACTTACTTGGTTTATGTATTATAACCTTACGACACTTATTCACGGGCTGCGGATATGTCATAACAATTTTAAAATTTTTAACGCAACAGCAATCAAAGTTCATGTTTGAATAGATTTGTAGGACAAAGTCTAAATTTTTGAATTCCATTTTCCATTTCGCAAATCTACAAAACAACAATAAAACAGTAAAGGGTTTATTCCTTTTTCAAATGAAATGTTGATTCCTTAGCAAACTATGTGTATATCTATTAGACAACATAGCATTATTCAAAATGTCATTTTCTCTGAACCCTACAAGTTTTACGGGTAATGAAACAGTATGCAACAATTATATTCAAATGATTTATACTTATTGAAATAATTGTATTTTGTCTTAATTTATCTCATTCCATGTTATGAATATTTTCATTATATCACTTAAGTTAGTTTTTCTATTTGCACAAAACGTAAGTTATTGGGTATAGGAAAACAAAATTTTGTTCAAGAATAATCTTCAAGTGCATACGTCGTTTAAACGAAAGAATAACGTTAAAGCTAATGAAAAACTAGATTACACGTAGATGACTAAGAGTTTTCTTTCGATATTTTTAGACAATGCTTCTTATTCCGCAAATAATTACCAATATGACAGGATACAAGGCATATTTTCAACAAGACACAAAGTTGCACGAATTGAATTCAGTAAAGTAATTCAACTGTACGCAGGTGTGAAACTGAACATGAAATGTGTTGGTATAGTGAGCATTTGAATGTATTTGCTACAATAGATGTGGTCTACATCACTATCAATTTCACTAAGACCTTTGCTATAGTTAATAAGTGATACAGTTATTCGTAGCTGGTAAAGGGAAATCCAATGTTTGTAGAACCATAAATAAGTCTCCCTAAGGATGTGTATCTATCAATATATAACTCTCTATATAGCAACGTTTAACGTATATTTTGTTACGGTCGCAAAAATAAAAATATAAAAAATTTCCGTGTAAAAGATTTATGTTTCTTTTGGATGGAATTTATATATTCTATCCTTGTTTCCGAGGTTTTAGTAAGCACACAAATAGACAGTCTAAAAATAAAATCTCAGTATAGAACAACAATAAAAGGGAACGAAAATCTATGTCATTCTATATGGACTCACGTCAAATATAAGTATCTCGACAGACGATAGTGCTTATAACTTAAAGGCTATTGAGTTGGCACATTATATTCCCTGTCCAGTCTTTTCTACTCAATTTTACTAAAATTAGCATTTTGAATTTCATTCGAGATTTCCTCCGGAGTTGATTAGAGAAATACTGACGTAAAATAAAGGAAAATAACAGACATATTTGCGAAAAGAGTAGGAAATGTATTCTGTTAATTTTCGGATGTGGAGAATGGTGGATAAACCGATATGTAATATATTGTTAAACTAAGTATTGCATGTTTATGTTTTATTCCTGATTTAATTTAAATTAGGATGTGAACAAATGAAGTTAATTTTACGTAAATTAATATCGATGACAACATCGTACCCGTTTATCTTCAGCGAGTGACTTGCTTAATTGTCGTCGCAATATATATTTGCAATGACTATATAGTCGGAGCTTTTCATTCGAAGAGTCGTTCTACAAAGAATACAATTCTCTATGCTAAATTTTTGCATAAAATACCATGAATAATTTATTATATCATCAGTCATATACAACGGCTTCCCAAGTGGCTGATCTAACATAACTTATACATTCTAAGCGTATCAGAATTTAAAAGAGAAAAGGAAAGAAATGTATGTAAAAAAATTAAAAAAAAAAAAGACTTGAGCTATAATCGCAACTTAATATGCATTGGAATACAAGATAAAATAGAGACACTAGACAATATGAAAGTTCATTCGTATGCGTTGATACATTTTCGAAAAATTGCAATGGATACATGCAAAGGCACGTAAAATTGATGATAGTCAGTTGAACACACATATGACCCATAAAGTAGGTGGGTGATATATGTTAATAGAGTATTTAAAATATAGGTGTTGCTTGGTGTGTTAACTCAGTGTGTTGGCTGAGAGTACTTTTGTTAAGTGTGTATATATATATATCGGAAAGTAACCGGTATATGTGTATTAGTTTCTTATAAATACTTATAAATACAGATTTAAAATGTTTAGCGCATACAAAAGGAAGTAAAAGAATCAACCACACTTTAATTAAAACTGTTTTTAGGTTAGATTCAGTGCACGCAGGTTAAAAGATGGTACTCTTATAGTTAGGTAATGGATATGTGACCACGATCGCTGCAGCTTTCTTTCTTGTGTTAAAGAGTAAACATAGACTCTTTGCTGGCACTGTGCACCAACAAAAGATGAGAGCAATGAACCGATTTCTCTGCTATGAAGGAGTATCATGAGCTGCAATTCATCACAGACTATCATTACAAACACCGGGACTGTGCTCTACCACGTAGAAGTGAGTATGAGTGAGTCGAGATGTTTAAAACTGGTCGGGCAAATATGAAGTACAAAGAGGGAGCAGAGGACACCATTAACCGCCACTTGTGAGGATTCAATAGCCTCGAGAGATGATTCTGGCGAATAAACGAGTGACCATCAATGAGGCGGCATGTCTGCAAATTAGTATTAGGTCTGCATACGAAATCATCCACGACAAGCTTCGATCCCGTAAAGCATGTGTGAGACTGGTGCAATAAGAGTTTACTGAAGCGTATGAAAGCAATCGTGTGAGGGTCTGTTGGAGGATTCACCATCGATAAAGTAATTCAATATATATATATATATATATATATATATATATATATATATATATATATCTACTGCTTCTACAGTACTTAACTTTTGGTATATAAGGGGGTTTGAGGCCACTGCTCTCAGCTTTCCTTCTTTCTGTGAAATTACTTCGTTTGATATCGTAGATAGTAGATTATTTAGAGTCCTTGAGTACATCTATATCGCCGTTATGTAGACTTTACAATTTCGTTGGCAAGAAAATTGATATAATCACCTTCGTTCTTCTCGAGCAAAAGATATGCTGAAGGCAAGGTAACAAGAATGTTTTTCTAAGAACGTGATTAAATATTTCTGATAATTGGTTCCATTACTATGAAGATATGTGACGTCACGCTACAAGCTGGTAAATTATAGCATTTACTCTGCTTCTACAACTATCAATAAAGCATATATCTCTTAACCTGGAAGCGTTGGTTGTGTATGTGATGTGCCTTATCCAAATATTGTTAACATGCTTTTAGAAAGATTGCTGGAAGTCCATCACGATGTGTTACAGAATTTAAGCTTATTTCATTCATGGCTGATATTACAACTTCCTCCTTTATAGAAATGTAATAGATGGCTGTCACCTCTCTCTGTAGTAAACATAGCGTGTCAGAGAACACCTCTGGCTTATTTCTCCACATGTGAGTTAATGTGTAAGTTACTGTGTAGTTGAAGTCACCACTCATTCAACATTGCACTATTCATTCAGCATTTCTCTTACCATTTTTGCTTATGCCGTTAGTGAGTTGTCTTTGAAACAATGGCCCTAATTTGCAACGAATTGTGTACGATTACGCAGCAAATTGTACAAAAAATTACTTACTCTATTTGACGTTACCCATTCATTTGAGTGCTGGATTATGTTGTCTATCAAGTGCTTTTATGAGGTGGGATTGATTGTTCTCTGTTAATCGCTTGCTTATACGATTTGAATCTTTTCTTCTGCACCTCCTAAAAACTTAATTTTCTCTAGGAGTTATATATTTGTGAATATATCTCGAGCCCTAATATATTTGTGTATCTACAAAGGACATAAACCGTTCGACTTTCATGTTATTATCCTCTACGAAATGATATTCTGGCCGGTCCTACTTAAGGATCTCTTCTGGAATTGATTTTCAGTCACTCTTGTGGAAGTTTAGGGCATTGTGATTCCTGGTTGAAGAAAATCGTTGGTGCCTTCACATTAAGTATTAGTTTCATGTTGCTAGTGAAGTAAAAAATTAGAAGACTAGAAAATACTTCAAAATCTTGAAGTATTTCGCTACGGACATGTTGGAATATAATTTATTCCTTCAACGGCATGTTAGATAGGTTGAGTAGATATTGTATTCAAGCCACCCAGTATTAAGGAATTTAAAGTCACCCAGGAAGACTATGTTTCTATGTTAATGCAGTTTGGTTAATAGTCCTTCCAAAGTATATTAAAGCGTGACAGACAAATTAATGCTTCTTAATGTGAAATGCAACATATTTCGTTATGTAAATCGCCATATCTTTTATATTACCTATAAATTTCTGTGATTACCACGCTTATAATTATTGCTACTGGCAAGGTCTCAAAGGTAGGCTATTTTATTCCTACTAGATTTCTAACAATCTAGCATTTAGCAGTATTGTCACTATGACACTAGGTAACGGTCATATTAAGATGGTCAGTTGGGGCATTCTTGCATCTAAAAGGTTTGAACTTTGTTTATGTATATTTCGTATCCAAATTAGGTGTGCAAGCACACGCGCTTACACGCGTACATATGCATATATGAGATGACAAGAGAAGTGAAGACTTAATGGTGAGAACAGTGCTAAGAATGCACGTAACTACACACACACACACCCATATATATATATATATATATATATATATATATATATATATATATATAGAGAGAGAGAGAGAGAGAGAGAGAGAGAGAGAGAAGGAGAGAGAGAGAGAGAAGGAGAGAGAGAGAGAGAAGGAGAGAGAGCAGGAGAGAGAGAAGGAGAGAAAGAGTGAAAGAGATAGTTAGAGGGAGAGAGAAAGACATAGAGAAAGAGTGAGAAAGAGAGAGATAGAAAGAGATTGATAGATGGATGGATAGATAGATGGATAGATAGATAGATAGATAGATAGATAGAGAGAGAGAGAGAGAGAGAGAGAGAGAGAGAGAGAAAGAGAGAGAGAGATATAGAGAAAGAGAGCTAGACCAAATGCAGAAATTGAATTCAGGGGATTCCCTACTCAAATCCACTAGAAATATATCAGATTCCTCCTGTTCTGCACCACACAGGTTATAGGATAGGCAATATATTGTCTTGCATCACAGGTGTAAATTGTGTCTCTTCAGGTGATTCAGAAAGTGTACCACAATCTTTCTTCTCTTCATCTTATCCAGCTCTGTTCAGATATATTTTTAGGAAGTTATCTACAGTCATTTTAGTAAATCCGCTACATTCTAGGATTTTTGATAGTAGAGTGAGCGAAGACAAACTCCTCATCAAAAAGTAGTTCAATCAAACAGACCGATAAAAAAAGAACAAATGGAAACATAAAACATGATACGTAAAGGATATTAAAACAAAACCAAAGCAGGCATATATAGTCAATGCTATCAGACCAAACAGAATAAGCTATAAGCGAAAGTATTAAAAGTAATAAAACCCTTAGGAAGAGAAAGAAATGCAGGATGAGTCGAAAGATTTGTAGTGTATTAGAATAAATAATCACATGAATTCCATTTTCTGTATCTGGTCTCTTTATATAAACACGACGAACATTTCGGAATTCCTGAAGTAAACTCAGAAAAATATGCATCGAGTAGCCAATGACAGTGGATGTGCATACTACAGCATAGTACAAGGTTTATACCCGTATATTTATATCGATATCTATCTATCTATCTGCCTGCCTGTATGTCTGTCTGTATGTCTGTCTGTCTGTCTGTATGCTTGTCTGTTACTCTTTATCACTCTCTCTCTCTCTCTCCCTCAGTATATATGAATATATACAGAGAGGGATGGTGAGCGAGATAGATGTATACATAAACAAATAAAGGAATAAAAGAATCTATCTATATGTATATATATATATATATATATATATATATATATATATATATATATATATATAAAGTGAAGTATATTTGCCATTTAAATGTCGCTGACCCCTAAGGGTGGATGTTACTGTTGCTTTTAGCCCCAGGAGAGCAACTCCTCCAGCTGGCTTATCAACACACATCCGTGTCCTGTTTATTTTTGCCAAGGGAAGTTATCCCTCCCATCTTGGTCTGCGATACGTACGGACCCGAGTTTCAGGGTTATTTCCCTTCTTCAGCGTACGATAATCGCCGACCTTCGATGAGAAAGACAATCCCTTGGCAAAATATAAGTCTTTTTCCAGTGAAGTTATTCACTAATATCGAAAAAGTGAAAACAAGCAATGTTAAATCTCTGAACGAGGTATTAACAGCAACTGCACGATAAAGTGAAGTATATTTGCCATTTAAATGTGGCTGACCCCTAAGGATGGATGTTACTGTTGCTTTTAGCCCCAGGAGAACATCTCCTCCAGCTGGCTTATCGACACACATATGTGTCCTGTTTATTTTTGCCAAGGGAAGTTATCCCTCCCATCTTGGTCTGCGATACGTACGGACCCGAGTTTCAGGGTTATTTCCCTTCTTCAGCGTACGATTGCCAAGGGATTGTCTTTCTCATCGAAGGTCGGCGATTATCGTACGCTGAAGAAGGGAAATAACCCTGGGGCTAAAAGCAACAGTAACATCCACCCTTAGGGGTCAGCCACATTTAAATGGCAAATATACTACACTTTATCGTGCAGTTGCTGTTAATACCTCGTTCAGAGATTTTATATATATATATATATATATATATATATATATATATATATATATATATATATATATATATATATATATACAAAGTTGGAAATGGATATGTGGCGTTCGATCATATTAATAATATAAATGACATATATATATATATATATATGCATATATACATACATATATGTACATGCTTACACTTATATGTATATATACATGCCTATAGGGTTACAGGACGTCAACAAAAAAAAACGAGAACAAAATGAAAAACGAGGACATTAAAAATAACGAACATTTTTTCGGACAACGAAAGAAACAGATAGAGAAAAGAGACAGGCAACATAAAGGACAATCCCTTCGTCAGTTGTCGCGTTTTATCTACTCCGCGTTTCGTAGGTTTGGACAAGACGCGACTGCTTTGCGGGAAGGACTGCTTTATATTATGTGTGTGTGTGTGTATGTGTCTGTGATATGTATACGCATAAGCACATATATTCGTATCTGTATACACACACGAACACACGCACATAAATGTATACAATGTGCGATGTGTAAATTATCGCCATATTATATTTTTAATTTCACGAATGCGCATTGTTTGTCAATGATTTTGTCGATTGCACAGTATAATAAGTTTAGTTGGGCACCGTCTGTGAGAAAAAACAGCAACATAACGCAATTCACTCTGCCAGAAATTTGTAAAAAAATAAAATGGTGTACCGCTTGGCTTTCGTGCCGGAAGCTCCAATACGAGCATGAGCCGAGAGTGATAAAAATCAAACATTTGGTAAACATTATGGCGTTTGGACTGATCATTAGTGCAGGTGACGTTATGCCTCCATCTATCTTCCTACATGGCCTAAACTCAACACGGTGGCGTGCATCAAGTGCCTGGAGGAGGTAGTGCTGCCCGGAGTCAACAGGATGGCTGCTGGAAGATCCTATGTCTGGCAACAGGACTCTGCACCATGTCGGACAAGTAGGATAACCCAGTCATGGCTGTAATCACATCACCCCTAACATCTGGCCACCTAACTCCTCAGACTGTAACCCCTTCATTATTTTGTGTGGGGCGCAGTTGAATGAGAGACTAACAAAACTTCTTGTAACACCAAATATGAATTGAAGACAAGAGATTCCAAAGTCGTCTGGAAACCGTGGTTGAAGTCAATAGCAATTTTATTGAATAAATTTACTCTTTAGAACTTCAAAAGATTTTCATGTAACTTTGGTAAATATATCGGTTAAAATGAGATGTCAGTGTTATTTTCATTTTTGTATAATTTAGACGACAGTTTATTCACTGCACCCTGTATAATAAGTATGTACGTACCTATATATTTATATACGCAAGCGTGTGTGTAAATTATGAACGCACATCTAGAGTTGATGTAAATTATTTCAATTCTTGTAAATAATCAGTTTACTAATTTACTGTAAAATGTATCAATAACAGCTTCTTGCGGTCTCTGTGATTATTTACGCCATGTGACGTAGCTGTTAGGTAACCAAGTAAAGAAAGTCTAGCCTTTTTCAAAAGAGGAGAATCGCACTAGATACTTCAGTTCTCCATAAGGATAAATAGGCGGGAATATCACAGCTGCAGTGCATTTAATTAAATATAAGATCGTTTATGTTTGACCAGGGGCGGAACCATAATATCGAATACAAAACTAAATTTTAGGTGATAGACACACACACACACACACACACACACACACACACACACACATATTATCAGATTTTTCCTTACACACACACACACACATATATATAAGTGTGTGTAGGGATCTATGTGATAACAATGAAGTAGTAGTAGTAGTAGTAGTAGTAGTAGTAGTAGTAGCAGCAGCAGCAGCAGTAGTAGTAGTAGTAGTAGTAGTAGTCACAACAAAAATACTAACCACA
Organism: Octopus bimaculoides; assembly: GCF_046866305.1. NCBI lineage: Eukaryota > Metazoa > Mollusca > Cephalopoda > Octopoda > Octopodidae > Octopus > Octopus bimaculoides. The sequence continues at coordinate 7,224,685 of NC_142942.1, read as the reverse complement.
ATTGTAAGTTGTATGGTTTTACTACAACGTCAACCAGATATCCTTTCAGGTGCATACGAATGGGATATATAACAAAACTGTCTAATTATACTTGGAGTTTGCAAACACAGGCAGATATTTACATAATTTGCACAAACGTCCAAAGGTGTAAACCAGAAAAGAAATCGAAGAATTGGAGCTTTTGCATGTTTGTGAATAGTATAATACTAAATAGAGGTGACTAAATCATCAAACTACATAATAACAGGCGGAAAATCAACATTCAAGCACATTAACTAGAAATAAATTCCAAATTAATGAATGATCCTATGGTGATAAATGCTGATTTATTAGAATCTAGCAATAATAGATACACCAGTTCTGTTTTTCACTTTTCAGTTAAACGAAATGCACACATAGTAGTTTTGGTTGCACTCAAAGCTATCACTACAGTCTAGTATTGTGCGTTATTAACTCGTTTACAAAAGGCATCGGATATGTATTTGTGTATATATATATATATATATATATACATATATATGCATATATATATATATATATATATATATATATATATATATATATATATATATATATATATATATATATATATATATATATATATATATATATATATATATATATATGGGTATTTTTTAAATGTGTACAAATAGCACAGAAAAATAAATAGTTACCAGAGTAGCAAACATTCACATAAGTGCCAAGGATGTTACAACCTACATATAAAGGTAGTAATTCCAGGACAAAGTGAAATGATTTTGTATAACATAGATGAATTAAGAAATGGAGTTAAACGCAGTTGTTATTCATATCTTCGTACTTCCGACATATGTTTCGAATAAAACATTGATGTTATTCCGGAGGGGATAAAATGATGTAAAACAATACAATCATCTCGTTAGGGAAGAAAAGAGAAGCAAAACACATATACGCGGTAATCACATTCGGTTAACATGGCTTATTGATGTGTTTTGTTTCTTTTCTTTTCCCTGACGAGATGATGTTTTACATCATTTTATTCCCTCCGGAATAACATCAATATTTTCTTCGAAACATATGTCGAAGTATAAAGATTTGAATAACACTTGCATTTAACTCCACTTCTTAATTCATCCTATTGTTGGCTGTTGCGTCCTTGTTCCACTTTTGAGATTTATATATATACATATAGCGGCGTACGTACACTTTTGTGCACATTGAAAGTATGTATCTAAATTCTGTACGACTCTTACTTTTTTTTAGTCCCCCTCATACTTTCTTCTTTCAATCCTCTTTTCCTATTCCCGCTCCCCCGCTCTCACATTTTTTGACCTTCTCTTTCTTTAGTCTCCCTACTTTTACTCCTCGTTTATCTCACTTGTACCTTTCGCTATATCCCTTTGATCTCATCTCTTTCTCATCCAACCCCTAATTCTTCAACACCTGTCCCCTACCATTCTCCTTTCCTTCAACGCGATAGGTGTTCGTCCAAGCATGATCTTTGTTGGCTTGACCGCCAGCCGCGAGGCATATCTTATATTCCTGTTTCATTACTTTCGTCTCTTATGCTCATCTCCTATGGTTGTACATACGTACGTACATACTGTCATAATTAGTGAGAGAGAGATAAGATGGAGAGAGAGAGAGAGAGAGAGAGAGAGAGGGAAAGAGAGAGAGAGAGAGAGGGAGAGAGAGAGAGGGAGAGAGAGAGAGAGAGAGAGAGAGGGAAAGAGAGAGAGAGAGAGAGAGAGAGAGAGAGAGAGAGAGAGAGAGAGAGAGAGAGAGAGAGAGAGAGAGAGAGAGAGAGAGAGAGAAGGATAGCCTCACCAAAATTAGGAAAAATTTCCAAAACCATTTATACTAGAAATATTATAATTGGTGCCAGAACGAATAACCGATTTTAACTTGAGACAAGACGGACAGCATTGGCCCCTACAGTTGAACCAATGTTTGAGATACTATTGATGGTATTCCTTGATGAAAATTATGTACTCGATCTGGGGTTGCCTTTGCTCAGCATTTTGATACGTATTCAAATTAAGTCTGGAAACACTTCTGGATGACTGCCTTATATTTTGGAAGAGAAAGAAGTATGTTATTAAAAGACTGCTGAAATTAATAAACAATTTGTGAATCAAACCCATTCACTATGGCACTGAATGAAAGGGTACTTTTACTTCGGGATTGTTACAACAAAAATCTACACCAAGACACGGTCAAACAACAATATTTCAATTTTAGAACCTGTGAAGAACGGTATGTTAAACGAAATATCAAATTTTATACGGCAAGGTATATATGCTCAATACTTACAGACTCAAGTAAACGAGAGAAATGACTGGTAAGACTGAAAATATTAGATTCTAAAAATACCCGAAAAACAGATAAAAGGAAGATAATAAAATAAAAAAAGACACCGTGAAAGAGACTCCAATTTCGGATATATGGAAAACTCTTCCAATGAGGGTGAAGACAAAGACAAACGCAGAAATATTCTATTTGTAATCACTCATAATACCAGAAACTATACCTTAAACTCGGCTAATTGGTATCTTCCAATTCTGTACTGATATGAAATAAAACTAAATTTTCACACATTAGTAACAGCCGAAAAGAACTACCAAATTCTTAAATAACGCTTTAGTAATACGTAATGTACAACGAAAGAAGAAATAATGCAGGAACGAAATGTGCAAAATTTAGTTGTGGAGTATGTGTATAGGTTGAAATGGGCAAAAGCACAAACAGTAAAGAATGGTATGTAATTCAAGAAATCAAATGTGAAATGCAAAAGAAAATTATCACATTCATTGCTTAATATGTCTGCATCGCAATGAAAATTATTTCGGCCAAACAGGATCAATATTAATCGATCGACTTAATGTATGCGAGTAACAATGTAAAAGTTCATCTCCGGACGCCTCCCATGTAGCAAAAATCCTAGACATCTATGACCATTGAAAATTGAAAATGTTTCCTTTTTCAAAATAATGAAAATCATACGAAAGAATACTTCATAAGAATTCTAAATCCAAAATAATCTGAAATATTAAATATCTCGATTGAAAACTATTACCACTATAATGAGTATCTTAAAATACGTTTCTCTGGCTGCTGAAAATAACGAAAACAGCTTAACACAGAAAAAAATCTGTGTATAAAGTTTATGTAATTCTATTTAGTTTTCAAGATTTTTATATACTAATTAATATTTAATTTCAGTAAATATTTCTTTAAATATTGTGATGGTTCTCACTTTCTACACCTCTTTCACTCTGCTCTCTTATTCCCTCTCTTTACCTGCGTGGCATTGTAATATTTAGAGAGAGCTCACGATGGCACCTCTATATATCCATCATACTTTGGAGGACACAACATCGGATAATTCATACACAAGCTCGTGTGCGTGTGTGTGTGCATGGATTTTTATATATGTGTGAGTGAATCTCTGTTTATAAATATATATATATATGTATATATAATTATGTGGTTTAAACAATAACTTACCTGCATCTGGATACCTTCTAACGAAGACAGTACCCACACAAGTAATTTCCAGGAGTGCCTTCGGATTTAACTATCCCCTGGTTGCTTAGATACTTCAGACTACCCCCGAAATATTGAAGCAATCCTATCATTTACCTATATGTATATATATATATATATATATATATATATATATATATATATATATATATATATATATATATATATATATATATATATATATATATATATATATATATATATATATATATATATATATATACATATATATATATATATATATATATATATATATATATATATATATATATATATATATATATATACATATATATGTATGTATGTATGTATGTATGCATGTATGTATGTATATATGCATGTATACATATATGAATGTATGTGTCTATGTGTGTAGTTACAGTTATTATTGCAAATATGAACACAATCATGTGTGTGAGTATTTGTGTCTGCATTTGCCTCTGTACACCTATAGTTTTAAATGTGTACATGACTTACGGTCTTTTTCCAACAAATCTGCAAGTATGTATTTTTATTAGTGAAAAGATATAGGATCATGTATAAACTTCTTGAAGTATGTAATATTTCAAAATTTAGATTATTGTTAAGTAAATCTAATACTTACATCATAAGTTATATTGCATTGAATATGATTATTGCAAAAACACATACATAACTTCCCATGCATCCATCCGTCCATCCGTTCGTCTCTCCGTCTGTCTATCTATATGTCTGTCTGTCTGTCTATCTATCTATCTATCTATCTATCTATCTATCTATCTATCTATCTAACGATTGATCGATCTATCTATCAATAAATGTGTGCGTCTGTGTGTGTGTATATATATATATATATGTGTGTGTGTGTGTGTGTGTGTGTGTGTGTGTGCGTGTGTGTGCACGTGCGTGTGCGTGTGTGTGTGTGTGTGTGTGTATGTGTGTGTGTGTGTGTGTGTGTGCATGGAATTATTAAATTCAGGTTAACATATTTCGAAACATGTTAATAGATAGCAACCTAGCACATATCACCAAGGAGAAAGAGATGGGAATCCAGTAAATTCTAAAATTCCTCTTTCCAGGAAAGCGTCGCTAAGGGATTATTCCCTAAAGAAGAAATATTTACATCTAGTGCGTTACATCTTCTTATATACGTATATATATATACACATACATATGAATATAGATTTCTACGTGTGAGCATGCATATATATATATATATATATATATATATATATATATATATATATACATACACTTACGCATATACATCTTTGTATGTGTGTCGGATTCTATGTATGTGTGTGTATGTGTCTCTGTCTGTATATATGCATGAGTGAGTTGACCTTGTAAGAAATGCAAATATATCTGCTGCAAGGTATCAAGGAACTTAATTAGACACTTTATGGTACTGTAATACTTGTTTGCCCTTATGAAGCCTATAGCAGAAATGTATTATAACACACCTGGTGCATTAATATATAGATTATGTTATATATATATATATATATATATATATATATATATATATATATATATATATATATATATATATATATATATATATATATTACGTATTTTAGATTATCAATGTTAGATTATTGAAATACGTCTTATTTTAACTCTTGACACTTAAATCATGCACTCAATATAAGCAAGAAATTTGTTTATAGAAAATGCATTTCTATAGTTTTATCGAAATATATCTAGAAGCTCAAAGATAAAAATAAAGTGACACAATTCAGTGAAGAATGAGAGAGAATTGCATCTCTTAAGTGCATGAGCCATAAAGTTTTCCTTACTCAGTATGCTGACAGCTCTTATATTTCAAGCTGTAAATGCCCTAAGCTTTGCATAATCACCCGGTGTGTATGTTTCTTATCTTGATTATATTTCTCCATATTTTTGTCTTCATTCAGACACCGTTTTTTTTTCTTATTCCAACAAACTTCATTTTTACCGGAGACTTAAGAGTTTATTCTACAATATTCTTTCAGTTTATATACTGAACAAAATACCATCTATCTCACCATCACAAAATAGCAGGCCATAATATGAATTATTGAAATTCAGATGTATTGAAGTCCTTGTATCAAGCGAAGCAATGAGAAATGCCTATTACACCTCTATGTTTTCTTTACGCCAACGTTCCCCCTCCAACACAAATTTAGTTGATCATAATTATTATATTACGGTATGTGGAAGCGAATAAGGATTATTACGCTGCGACACCATCAATCGGCTGAGCATACAATGAGAGGCGAAGACCATGCAAGCAAAGCTGGAAAGCCTACTGGTAGATAAATGATTTGGAGGACTGAACCAAAAATCGTTCTTGCTAGATCTGATCTTATTTGATTCTTATCGCGAGAGTGAAACGCCTTATGTTGATAGACCTAACATATCTAATTGCTCTGGGTTACATGACAAATGTATGTTGAATCATAGGTCGTCCAGGAAATATATATTGCGTACACTACTTGATTTTTCAATGCTCCTATTATTATATATATGAGAACCGACTAAGCCGTCGTTGTTTTATCTGTATAGTATCCACAAGTTATTTATTCCCTAAGCAATTCAATTTGTCTAAACTATCAAATGTACATTAATGCACATTTGTTCAATGATTCGTACATCAATTTTGGCAATTACTGTGAAGAGTATGATTTATTAATGAAATTTTTTATCATGATTGCTGAAATAATTAAAATAATATTAGCTATTGACATCTATTCATTTATTCTCTGTGCATATTAATTTCAAGTAGGATTTTCAATGCTCCTATCATTACTAATGTTAACACTAACTTGGCTGTTCAAACTCCATATGTTTCAAAATATTACCTCACTGTAGCTATTTGAAAACGTATTATATTTTAATCTTCAAACTATATAAAAATGTTTAGCATTCATGTTATTTATTTTCCGGTTTACTTCTGATCTTTAAAATTCTGTTCACAATTTTAGAGATTATTTTCAGTTGATTAGCTTATCAGCATTGTAAATTAGTACTTCTATGGAGACGCAATACTAGCTAGAAAAATAAAAATTGTTTGCTTTGACTTAATGTAAAGATGTCAAGTTAGAGAAAATAATTATATTTGAAAATTCATAAGTGAAATTAGCTGTCTGGTGAATGTTATGAGCAACGGTTATATATAAATAATAATTTTCATTATTGAGAAGAAACCTAAGGAAGATATGCATAGTATCACACATTGCTTCCAGTGTTCTAAAAATTTGTCATCAATCAATTAATAATGAGTCAACATTTAAGAAGAGAAAATGTGCTAGAAAGAGAAGCTTAAGCAATTATATTCGGTAATTAATTAAAATTGTAATGGCTTGTCACTTTGGTATTGATGAATAGTTCACTAATTGCCATTGTGTGGCTCCGATCATTTTCCCTTCTTTCTATAAAATTGCACAGAAATAAAGAATCGCTCCAGAATTTGTTTCTCAAACTGCTTTTTTTAATAAAAAATAAACCCATCTTCTCGGGAGGATAAATACAGTTGGAATTTTGCAGGTAATTAAAACAGTCCGGAGGATTATTAACAATTTAAATGTACAATGTCCAACTAAATTGTCCTGCATGTTTGTATGAGGCATCCGTTTTCATAGTATAAGGCCGAGCAATAATGTTGGCGTTTTCAAATATTAATATTCCTCGTTCTGTTTGAAGGACAAGAATTTTAATTTTGTTTTTGTGAAATACTTTGAGTCCATCAAATTCAATATGCTGTAATTTAACTAGTGTGAAGCATCACATATATAAATGAATACCTGGTGTGATATGTCACACATATAATGAGAAATGTCTCTGAGGTGTTTCAGTTATAAGTGAATCAAGTGTTGGTATTTAATTAAGCGAGTTATGAGTTCGTATTCTCGCCTAGGACATTTATACATTCAAGCTCATTTATGCCTAATCCACATTATTTGCGGAATAAAAGCTTGATTTATTGTTATCAAAATTAATACTGAGATAATGAACATTCGTTCCTCTGCAACAATATCTAAAATAATAAATTGTATAAACAATATCTAACATGTAAATGAGAGAACACTCGAATAATCATATCTATAATAAAATAAATATGAAGTAAAATGTATCTGGTTTTAAATATATACATGCCTTCTCTCTCTCTCGTTCTCTCTCTCGTTCTATCTCTCGCTCTATCTCTCGCTCTATCTCTCACACATACACGTACACAAACACATACCTATATATATTTTCTTTTAGTATATATATATATATATATATATATATATATACATATATATATACATATATATATATATATATATATATATATATATATATATATATATATACATGTATATATATATATATATACATGTATATATATATATATATATATATATATATATATATATATATATATATATATATGTATATATATATACATATATACATATACATATTTCTCTCTCACTATATATATATATATATATATATATATATATATATATATATATATATATATATATCTGTCTCTATGTCGCTCTCTCTCTCAATATATATGTGCGTGTGTGTGTGTGTCTGTGCGTGAGTGTATGTATGTATTGATGCATGTATGGATACATATTTATATGTATTATATATGTTTGTGTGTATGTCTGCATGTGTGAATGTAAATAATCAATTACGAAACAATCACACTTCCATGATAGTATGGTTGCATGATAACCACTTATATCACTGCAAGAAATACTGAAATCCATCAATTAATTTGTTCCACTTATACAGGATATTATATCTATTACATATCATTTAACTGTTAAATACTTTTGTCTACGACTGTCTCAAATTATTTCAGCCTTAGGCTAAAATAAAACATGGAGACAGAAAACTATTTTACATTCTTCACCAGTATATTGACAAAAGGAACAAAGACATAGCATTATAGCTATTAGTTTCCATATGTAAGAAATAGCAAGAGATAAGAATAAGAAGAGGATAATATTGAAGAAAAAAAGAAACGAAATTAGTTCAGTGAAATGTCTTTAAAACCTGAGGCAAATGGCACTTTCTATTTGTGATGCTTTTAGCAAAGTACATCAGGTAAGAACACACTATACCAGAGAATGAATGCCTCAGTGACTGTTGTGCCTTCTGGTCATTTTCCAATGTAGTATAGCTAAATTATGCATTTTTCTATTCACATTCGTCCCTCAATCTCAATGGAATATTTTCATCCAACGACAAAATTCGGTTACATCGTTTAACTTAATTTCATTCTGTTATAAACATATTCGTATATATCAATTGCTATTTGTGTATGATATACACGTTTGGAATATCTAGTATACACATTAAGATTTAGTATCAATGAACTGCTTTAAATTTTTCAAAATACGAAGATAATAGGTAAAGTTAGTTTAGAAATAAATATTGAGGTAAATAATCCCAATAATTTAAGTATTATCAATCAATAGTACAGGGGCACTGGAAACACGTGATGGTAATATATTTTTTAAAAAAAACTATATTTTTACCTAATATACCCTAATGTACTCTTTCAAGACACGCGTGGATTAGATTACAATAAATTATATGGCAATTTTGTAAAACTTACAGCAATTTTCATAACAGCAACAGCAACAATACAACGAAAACGCCGACAACGACAAGAAGAAAAACAAGAAGAGGAGGAGGAGGAGGAGGAGGAGGAGGAAACAGAAGCAGAAGAAGAAGAAGAAGAAGAAGAAGAAGAAGAAGAAGAAGAAGAAAAAGAAGAAGAAGAAGATGAAGAAGAATAAGAACAACAACAACAAAAACAACAGCAACTATAACTAAAATTACAAAAATCATTCTTTCTTTTGTAGGATAGGGCTAGTCTATTATATGCATCCCAATATTTGATTGGTACTTATATGAATTTCTAAGGGATGGAAAGGCAAACTCCGTAGAGTTACAAATTAAATCGTAAACTCAGAACTTTACGGCAGACGAAATCCCGCTATCCATTTCGCCCGGCGTGCGCTATCTATTTTTGCCAGCTCGCTACCTTAAAAAAACCGTAACTGCAATAACAACAGAAATGATGATGATGATGATGGTGATGATGATGATGACGACGATGACGGCAGCGGCAGCGTTGGTGATGATGATGGTGATGATGATGATGATGATGATGAAGATGATGATGATGATGATGATGATTTTGACGCTGATGATCACGACGATGACGACGACGATGACGACAACGATGACGACGATGCGATTCCAAATTTTGACACAAACCAGCAATTTCAAGATCAAATTTGCTCACAAAAAAAAACAACCAGGCTAACGTTTCTGCGACACATTTGACGAAACAATAGACCATTCCATCTCGCGATGTTCTTTGCTGATACCAAATGAATACAAACATCGCCACGATATGGTAGAACATTATTTGCATTAGAAAATATATGAACACAAAATACTCACTCTTGCTTACTCGTATGAACGTCATCCTGAGCCAGTCGTTGAAGGCAAAAATGTTACTATTCTCTGGGAGTTTCTAGTCAACACTGACGGAACGATCCAAGGTAATCGACGAGGCATAATTAGTAAAGACAGGGAAGAAAATACTTGTAGATTAATAGATGCAAGTGTTCCCACTGATGAAAATATATCTGTCAAGAAATTTGACAAACTAAGTAGATATAAGGACCTGGAAATTGAAATACAAAAGATGTATTATCTTAAAAACGAGAACTGTTCCTGTTATTGTAAGTGCCCTAGTTATGATGAGAAAGGGACGTCAGAGACCTGTAAATCCCAGAAGAACCATGCCTCAGAGAAATCCAATAATAATAATAATAATAATAATAATAATAATAATAATAATAATAATAATAATAATAATGATAAAAATAATAATAATAATAATAACAACAACAACAATAATAATAATCCTTTATACTATAAGTAGAAGGCCTTAAATATTTAGGAAGGAGGCTACTTGATTACACCGACCTCAGTGTTCGAATGGCAGTGATTTTATCAAGCCTCATAGTATGCAACGCAAAGTCGACCTTGGTGGAATTTGAACTGAGAACATAAAAAACAGACGAAACGTCACTAAGGATTCTGATAATAATAATAATAATAATAATAATAATAATAATAATAATAATAATAATAATAATAATAATAATACTAATGATGATGATGATGACAACAACAACAATCCAAATATCGAACAAATTGTATGGTATTTTAGTATATTGTTTGAAAACCAAGTGAATGAGTGCTCTACCAAAAGCCATATCGACCCTTTATAAATTGGACATATAAAATATTTTCCAAGTTTGAATGCAATAATATTATGCTCTATTGATTTTATAGGAGAGGAAAGTAGAGCATCTCTGACCATTATAATCCACCCAGACATAAAAGATCGATATTACATTTTGTTTCCTGAAAAGTATTCATTACCGTAGAATTCATTTGTTGGGAGAAATACCTGTTTTCAATGCAGCTCTATAATTCGGTGCTGATGTAGAGGTTTTACTTTAATATCTCTGAGAAAATTTGAACTATATCTGCGACGGAATAAAACACTTCCAGAAGACAAGTTAATAATTAGTGACTCAGCTTTCACTTTAAATGCATGCACACGGAAGCGTGTTGGAGAAACCGTGGAGACGAATAACATTACAACTTGAACTTTAACCGTTTATTAAATTAAATTAATTAGACTTAATCACCAATCATTAAATGGTAATAATAAAATAATACTTAACAGAACACAATAGAGGTATGTATACCGGGATCAACTCCAATATATATATATATATATATATATATATATATATATATATATATATATATATATATATATATATATATATATACGAGGAGAGGGTTGATAACTAAGTATATGAACTGTTGCCATAGTAATGAAGCTAGATCATACAGAGTAGAGCCGCTTGACAAAGATTGACCTGGAACTCAGCTGTGCATGCGCGCTAAGATTTAACGTTTTAACTCACTTCCGCTGTTCACAACAGTGCTTCGAAGGAAGGTGGTTAGCGTTTGATCATCGCATTGACCCTGACAGAGGAAGTTGTCATGGCTTTACCTGCTCAATAGCGTACATAAAGTTGTAGAAAGTGTATGGAAAAGAATGCATGGGCCGCTCACAAGTGTATGAGTAGTTCAGATGTTTCCAAGATGGCCGAAAAATGTCGATATTGACGAACGTTCTGGGAAACACGCAACAAAGAGAACTGAGAAAAACATCAACACAAGAACTTACAAACTTCGAGAGAAATGAATGATTTGCAGTTATCTCATTGGAATTCCACCATCAAAATAATTTACTTCATTTCTCACAAAGTTTCTCAATTCTTGAAATATAAGCACGCGCACATGTACATGCACAAAGAAATACACCCGCACGCAAAAACACGCACAGGTACACGCACACTCAAAGACATACACCGGCATATATATATATATATATATATATATATATATATATATATATATATATATATATATATATATATATATATATATACATATCATGGAAAAATGCGAGCAAGAGAAATAATATTCTTAAGATTATAAACTTGAAAAAGTACAGGACAAGATATCACATCTGTTAAATACAGAACAAGAAAATTTTAAGTATAGAACTAAATTATCACCCACAAATTTGAGAAACAAACTCTCATAACGTTTTTCTTTTAAAACTTCATTGCATGAGATTGATACCATGAAATTCCTCGAACTAAGCTCTACTATTTAAGCCTTATTAAAATATAGCTTATTTTAAAAATAATAAAGTTAATTATACTTAAATCCAATGTTTGCCTTATACTTTTTTCATGATATTTTACCTCACAACGTTTTTGATACAAATATTTGTTGCATGGAACGAAAACTATGAAATTTTTCATGCTTTCGTCTATTATTGAAACTAAGATAAATATATTTTGCTTTAAGATAAAAAAAAGAAAGTTGTTTAGAGCTAAACTTGATTGGAGGTGTTACTTACTCTCCTATAACATTGCTTCATATGTTGATGTAGACATTTTCTACTGGACAAATCTCAATTTCGTTAATGCCAAAATGGACATGTTCTCTTCAAAATTGTTAAGAGTTTTTAATTTTGTTAAGAACTGAATTAGCGACAAAGTCCGAAAGATGCTACATGTGAGTAAATTGTGGCCTTAATATTCCTTTTTACCTCCCTTTTTATCCTTCTCTCACCCAATCTAGTTAATTTCCTTAAAGCCATTTTAAATTTCTAGAGTTCCTTTACAACCTGACATCCAACATATGTATATGCGTATATAACCGCTTTCGATATCGTACGTATATTTTCGGTGTGCACAATAATTTATATGTGCTTTACTAAGTGTGTTTATGGGTGTGTTATAGTGCGGTTGTGTCTGTCGACGTTTCGGGATGTGTCCCTTTCTCAATGTGTGTGAACTCCCTACTTTTTATTCCCTCTTACTTCCCATAATGTTTACCCATCTCCCCTTCTTTCCTTTCTTTTCCTGCATTTTTTAATATTTACAATTTGCCCGTTACTGGCCTCTCTTTCTATATTTTGTTTTATCCTTTCTTTCTTTCTCCCTCCCAATCTTTCTATACATCTCCTCTCACAATATCTAGTTTGTCTCGATAACGTCATTTTAAATTGACATATGCATATGTCTGTGCGTATATTTGTGCTTATGTATGTATATATGTAAATACACGTATATATATGTGTTTGTGTGTATTTATATGTATACATCTATGTATACGTTTATATATCAAATATATATGTACACACACACACATATAGATATACATTTATGTGTATGTTTATGTATATTAATGCGTGTGTATGTATATGTGGTTGTATGCGTCTGTGTTTTCTCTATGTAAGTAACATTTACATATACACGTCACATATTTGAGTGTTTATGCGTATGTGCACATAAATCTGAATACGTTACATTTTACACGACTTTTTATTTTTGTTAACATGTCTGGTTGATAAGATTGGTATTTGTATCCTTCCTGATGAGATTGATGCATTGCTGGCCATAATTTATCCTGTCGGACATTCTTGGAGCGCATCCGTCGAAACATATGTGGAAGAATTCAAGATATAAATGGTTTAGCAACATCCCTAGAGTTCGTCTCCTTATTCAATTTCATATTTTCTATCAAATACGGCTTACTAAGCCAGATTTATATCGTGGGACACTTAACAAACATTTAGCTACGTCGTAATTATTCCCCAAGATTTTTCCTATAAATTGTAAACAATGTGTATGATATATATATATATATATATATATATATATATATATATATATATATATATATATATATATATATATATATATATATATATATATATATATATATATATATATATATATATATATATATATATAGGCGCGTTTTCAAGTATATTGTATGCAAAATTTACACTGTTTTCCCTACCTATTTTCTACCATGAAAGAATAAAAACACGGTGTAAGCAAATGCTTTCCCCTCAATAATATAGTAGCAAACAGGATTTGTTGCCTTGGCATTCACATTATATTATCATAAAGACTTACGCAAAAGGTTAGTATGGAGCAGACATTTTATATCTTGGGACGAATGTTACAAATATCACAAATGATAAATATCTGCCGAATTCACATTTTGTAAACAGAAGTATTTACCCTTTCTAATTTTTCTTATCAATGCAATTATGTATTCGTTTACTGTGATAACGGCAAACAAATTTACTCTACTTTCTAAACTTTTGTTCTTACAATTTTGCCAACGCACTCGAAAAGTAGTTTTATCGGATAATACTAATACATTACTAATACATTTTATAGTGTATCACTTTCGAAATGATTTAATTCCAGTTAGCATTTGAAATGGATTGTTTAATATATCAACTTTTCTTATCCTTTTATGAACAACGCAAGGGAATCTGAAGCACAAAATGCCAGGTCAATGTACATATGTACACTATGCATTTTTTCGACAAAGCCAACGAGAATACTTTATGTGGTTATGCAATGTATTGGAAATAGTAGCATAAATACCTTTCTAAGCTTATATTCTCTGCAAACCTAACAATAATGGTTAATGTGATAAATGGCGTGTATTTCTGTTACAACGAAGACATGTTTTTGCCTGGATGTTTTCATGTGGAGGAAGATGCCTTGTCCATAATTTGTGCAGATATGACAAGGTTAATGTGCTTGGAAGGGAATATTGGTGTTTATAATTAGTGTGAAGACTGAAAGGAAAATATAATACTTCAATGTAATGACGAAAAACAAATCAGTTGCAAATGTCAGAGATGCGTGAATTGCACCAGACGAGTGAATTGCGAGAGGTACAGTTAAAAGGATAGACACTGAAAGCAACACAACTCAGCATAATTGTGAAGTAAATGTTGGCGAATATTGGTGTCTTCTATTCTGTTCATTCAAAGATTGTCTTGTATTAGTGACCCTATTTGGAAAGTTGGAGTACCACATTGGAGCTACAACTGAAGCTTTTTAAAGGGTTAATAATTACTCGGCGTGGAAACATTTAATTTTGTTACTCTAATCATTAGCATAATCTGGTCGGTCTTCCTGAGATATGTTTAATCTACGCACGCTGTCCATCTTGGTCCTGCACTAGTTGAGATACATTTGGTGAAGTATACTCTGCCTCTTCTGAGTCGACGCACATACGTTATGTTTGGACGATCCGCTCAAGTACGGCTATGCTTTATAGCAGTAGTTCACTTGACAGCTTTTGTTTAGCTCGCTTTTGTTTAGCTATGGTTTACTGCCCCGCAAAGCGCAAACCTTTCACTTTTGTAATGGCGAAAACAGGTAGATCACCGTACAGCTTTTTCCTAATAGGATGAGTTGTCCAATATACGTTTATGACTACTCTTAACATTCAGGCATAAGTTCCGTCTAGCTTAGATTCTAGATGTCGTTATATGAAACAAGTTGTTCTATCATATAAAAGGCCAGAAAATGCTAAAAGCAGAGATACACTTTCATACCAAATTCTCTTTTACACCAAAGCCGTAGTACTCCGGGGAGACCCACTGGCACACATTTCATTGACGACCTAAGATTATATTCTGGTAACATTAACAGCATGAAGGGACTATTAGAATTATTCACAATATTCTCACTAGACATAATAATGGAGTATGGGAAAAATAAATAAGCATACATGACAGTCATCGCAGGAAAGATTGTCATCCAGTGAACATGCGCATAAATGGCTTGTCTATATCACCAATATCTAATGGTGAGAACTTTAAGATGAGAACTATAATCGATGGGAATAATGTATACATTGGTGTGGTTAATAAAACCAGAATAACAAAGAGTACTTCGGTACACTCCGAAGAACATGGAACTTAGAGCTGTCTGCATTTAACAACACCATATGTCACTATGTTTTTGCAGTGCTAGAGTTGGTACCAGTATTTGGTATATTCGACTGGACTCTTGACGAGATACGCAGCCTACCACCAAAACTATAAAGTTTCTGATCACCACAGGCAACTTCCACATCAATAACCATCAACAGCAACATCGATAGTATTTTGTGAGAAGATGTGATGGATACAGATGTATAAAATCAGTCCAAGCAGCCTTTGAATGTCACAATATAAGATTCAGACAAAACCTGCTGGGCAGAGAAGAAAGGAATAAGTACCTGCCATACATACTGAAAAATGAAAACAACCTTATCGAAAAACAAAGCAGACTGACCTACCTAAACAGAAGCTTGGAAGAAAAGCAGGCAGCATACAAGTAAAAAGCAATTCAGCGATACATAACGCGTAAGCGAGAGGATAACAGCAGCACAGACAGGAAGAATCGCCTTCCCTGGACCTGTGATCGATATATTTCATCCCACCTATGAGGATATGCCGTCACTATCCACGGACAGGTGATAGATACTAAATAACTGATTAACAAGAGAGAGAGAGAGAGAGACAAAGATACCACCAGATCTCTATGTTGTGATAGTAAATGTCAACTCGGCTATAACAGTGTGGAAGTTATTAAGCACATCAGCAGCAGCTGCCTCAAAATGTCTACGAGATATTACCTGCCCTGGGGCATGATATAGTTGCAAAGGCAATTTACAACGCCCCGCAAGAAGGATTGCTTTTACTATATATCAAAAACCTGTTAGAACCAGCATATATTCACACCTTCAAAAATATGTTATACTGGAGGAAGACACCAATAGAAACAGTAATTTGATGCAAAAATAACTGACTTGATATTATTCTGTAGAACAGCAAATAAAACAGGCTCTGTAGACCAGCAAATGAAAGTGAGGCCTTGTAGAAACGATCAGCTACTCAGAGAATGTGAACGTACCGGCATAATTCCGTCAAAAGAGAAAATTTATGCAGGATTAATGCAAAACTTTTCAACGCTTATACCCTGACTATTTTATTCCAAATTGTACCTCTCATCATGAATGCATTAGAGTATGTACATGCAAATTTACACAAAGACCTAAAAGTGTTAGGCCTTAGAATGAAGGGCAAAAGAAACTGCCTTGTATTCAACCATAGTATTAGCGCCACAGAGAATATTTGTAAGACATTCCAAAGATTATCCATTTGCGATTTTTCAGATGAATACATGCACATATTTTGTTGTGTGCAGCGACAGCTCAAACATATATTGCAAGCACTAGGAAATCTCTTAGCTAAAAAATACATAAAATTTTGGGACAGCGCAGTCGTAAGTAGAGGGTGAAAGAAAATTTCATTAGCGCAGTCCGCTCTTATATTAGTTGCGCGTGCAACAATAGAGCTTCCGCCGAACTTTTGGTGTATGAGGACATACTGGGGATGAGATATAGGTGGGCAGTTTTTTAATACGTTGTCTTGTAGGAAAAGCATATTATGTTTAATTTACATGCAACGTAAATTCCAGTATGTACCCCATGTGTTGCAGATATCAAATTCCAGTTGGTTGTCTCTAAATTCTCACTTCGTTAGGAGGACGTTTCATTTCTTTGTTTAACGGTACGTTGTTTTGTTACATTACGCTAAGAGTTCATAACTTCAGTATCAATTTGTTGAATACAAAAACACTCACAGAATCTAATCTATACTGAAAAATTAGATTGCATTATAATTTGTAGTAATGTACGTATTTATTCCACTGTACTTAAAGAATGATTATTCGATTTCTGTCTCTTAAATTATTCATAAGATCACACACATATTATCTATCTATCTATCTATCTATCTATCTATCTATCTATCTATCTATCTATCTATCTATCTATCTGTCTGTCTGTATGTCTGTCTATCTGTCAGCCAATTAATATACAAGCAGTTAATACATACTTCCATGTAAATGCATATATGTGTGTGTACATACATACATACATACATACATACACACACACACACACACACACATATATATATATATATATATATATATATATATATATATATATATATATATATATATGAATTTACTCACATACGCACATACGCACAGACAAACACACCTGTAGGTGTATATATATATATGTGTGTGTGTGTGTATATATATATATATATATATATATATATATATATATATATGTATGTTTGTGCGTATGTGTGTATGTGTGTGGTAATATTTTCTACTTTATATAATTTATTAGCAAAATATAACATCCTCCTATATTAATAACTCATATCAAATTGAAATACTTCAATTTATTTCTTTGTTACTAATACGAATTCACGCAACCAAAATGCATGTTTACAGAAAATCTTTTATTTTAGATAAAACTGGTAATGTCTCTCACACGGAATGCACCTATTCCTCTAATAAATGTAAAACAACAGTCATTACTTCTCACATACTTTTTCTGGAAGTATATACATTAGCATTGATATTTTAAATCTATTATTTTACAAAACATGTACATATATACTTCACTATAGTTTAAAATATATCACGCTGTGATCTGAGCATGTACATAAACATATTCGCTTCTATATATATATATATATATATATATCTATACGTATGTGTGTGTATGTATATATATATATATATATATATATATATATATATGTATAATTATGTGTATATATATATATATATATATATATATATATATATATATATCCGTAATATATTCGCAGATAGCTGAAAAATATATTATACATATGTATACATACGGCAGCATGGTTACATATAAATATACATGCAGCTGTATTCAAATGAATGTAAAAACACTCACATGCATACCTACATACATACATACACACACGCACTCACACTGACACACACACACACACACATATATATCTATTTATATATATGTATACGTATGTATACATATATATATATATATATATATATATATATATATATATATATATATATATATATATATATATATATATATATATATATATATATATATATATATCCATATCTATCTATACTCCACTTTCTCTGTGTGTGTGTATATATATATTCATAAGTGGTTGATAATTTATTTTGATTCATAAAGTATAATGCCAGAATTACCGTTTCCCCTTCAACGTTCAATAGAAAATAAATGCCAAATTTAGCGACGCCAATTTGGTTATTGCGAGGTTTATTTTACTATAAATGATAGCAAAAGTTTGATATCTAATTGGAATTTAATACGATCTGTATATCAACGAATGCCGTCTCCCAAAATAACATCATTTTATTTCCTAGCGTGGAATAGCATTTAATTGTTCTGGTAACTGTATATTTGTTTTATGAGTAAGTCAATAAATCGTTTAAAATATATTGCTGCTGTCTTGAACTGTATTTTCATAGGCAATGATATAATTCTATTATTTGTTTAAACAAAATTATGTAATCTGTACATGTTAGCTTAACGTTAATGTTCATTTCTTGTAAAATAAATATTTGTAGATGCGGCTATAAACTGGATTCGATGTATTAAATGAATTGTATGAACATCTTGATTTGTGTACTGTTGACATTGATATGAAATGAAAATGTAGCAGGTATCACTGAAACATTAAAGTTGTAGAATGTATTAGAATAAGTATATATGTTTATTTTTCAGTGTAAGATTATTTCTATATTAGCAGAATAGCCTTTCCTTATATTAATCTATTTAAACAGTGAGTTTGGTTTAGTGCAATTATTGCAATATAAACTGACAAACTACAGATATCATAGTTTCTAGGAAAATTTTGCATAACTCCATTATCAATAATGGCAGTAGACGGCAGACATGAGAAATTTATTGGGTATCATTGTGGTATTTACTGCCATTTTTCGTTTTCAATTCCATAATACGGTCAAATTTGAGTGTGATTGACAAATTGTGTGGCATTCATGTACTTTGGGCGATTGAATGCATTATACTCTATCTAAAAGAGAAGTATAATCTCTGCAATATAAGTTATTTCAAACAACAGTAAATAAAACGATGGATAATAAAATCTATCGAACGAGGAATAGATAACGTAATCTACAGACACCATATAACGCTACAATTATTTTACGTTTTAAGTCCCAAATTTAAGAAATAAATGGTTTTCAAATTCTTTTAAATTAATATCTATCAAAATAGAACCCTTCGTATTTGGCTTTTTCCTGTCATAGAATTTGTTACTCTACTTTATATTTTACAGTTCATTATTGCATTCAAAGAAATACTTGCGTATATACTTTCATACATTCATGCATGCATACGTACATATATGCATACAACCATATATACGTACATACAACACAGACACGTATATACATACAAGTTGCGTGCACAATGAAAGCTAGCAATAGCCTTCATGAGGCAGTGTGCCGAGTGACATCGCTCTGTTTACTTCGCAATTTGTTAAATTCGTGTTTTTGTGATCACGTGTATGTTGTAGTCTGCAATTTTGTCATGGACAGGAACAAAGAACCAACGTTAAATTTTGCGTTAAACATGGAAAATCTGTTACAGAGACTTTGAATTTTCTTCGGAAAGCTTACGGTGACAAGGTAATGAGTCATACACAATGTTCCGAGTGACACGGGCGATTCAAAAGCGGAAGAATGTTTCTGGAAAACCGATGAGTGAATTTCCAGCTATCTGACAATAAATTTAAACTCATCTCGGTACTTACAATTCGTTACCGCCTTACTCTTAGGCTTTTCCTCTTTCCTCACATTTTAATTTAAGTACATTACTTTTCAAAGTCAAACTTTCTAAATTTGCGCTTCTTAAATTTGACAAACCCTCTTCCAATATGTTCTATGAGCGGCCCCCACCTCCTTGGAATATGGCCTCATGTGTGTGACCTTTTACTCAATATCACTTTTACTTTTCAACAGCCATCCCAAATACTTTCCTTACTATCAAGAGCGGTGTAACCCATACCCTTACTTCTTCAATACCACTGTCCTTAGACTGAAAAAAACGTCACTATATTATCACTGACTATTTCACGTGAACTATCAAGAGTGAAGTATACTGTCTTAAATGTCAGTTCTAATGACTTACATTATGGAAATAACCATGATGTTTTCCGAACACTCACAAGATACCCGATTTAATATCATCACATCTCCTGACGAGTGGCACTTGAACTTAGTCGCATATATTCTGGCGTTATATCAGAGAACGGGAACATTACTTCATGCGTCAGACGGAACACCACCTCAACAAATAGTATGAGTAGCGCACTGGTTTCGTCCGCAAAATAGGACACAACATATACAAACAAATCTCAGAGAAGAAATGGTTGTCGTAAACATTTATACATGCCCTCAGACTGATCCTATGCAGCAGAAAGCCTCACACATGATCATAAACTGGGTACATCAACTTCGCATG
Source organism: Octopus bimaculoides (assembly GCF_046866305.1). Classification (NCBI taxonomy): domain Eukaryota; kingdom Metazoa; phylum Mollusca; class Cephalopoda; order Octopoda; family Octopodidae; genus Octopus; species Octopus bimaculoides. Next base: position 7,203,325 of record NC_142942.1, on the reverse strand, counting down.
TACCTGCATTGGAATATATACGAATACGAACGAAACATTTGCATCCCGCCAAAATTTCAAATCATTCCTTCACCTTATAATACACCACATTAGATAAAGTGCAGAAGTATACATTGTTTATTAGACATTAGTCCCATAGATGCATACAGCCATAGAAACATTACATCATAAATACACACAGGCAAAACCACAAGAGTGCATGCATTGTGTCTGTTTTTGTTAGTATTTGTGTGTTTGTGTGAGCATATATGCATGCTCAATATATATGTATAGGAATATGTATTTGAAATTTAGTTGGATAAATATTTAAAAAATGACTGTTGCATACCAAGATACGTTCAATTTATCATCTGCATAAACAATACTTTAACACATTAATCTTTAATATGTGCAAGGGAAAACCTAAAAGTGTGCGCACGCACCTAAACGCATACACGTACATACGCAGATGACACCGGCAGTGTGAAGTCTTCAGCCTTGGTCTCACATTTCGTCGTTGTCTTCCTTTTATGTACTTTCCCAGTTCCACTCGTTTCACCTTTACTTTCTCCGGGTTCTCTCTCTTCCAACACCATCATATTTTGACCCAGGTCCTCTCTACATTATGTGTTCTTGTATTCTACTCTTCCGTCATAATTTTTAAATGAAATCTGCCATATAAACAAAGATCATAAAATAGGTACCTTTCTCTTTACAGTGATTTTTTCTATTTCTTTTGTTACTCTTATATAACAAGTATAATTCAAAAAATGCTCCGTTCAATTCATTGCTGTATACATTTTCGCTGTACATCTCTTTCATTGTTTTACATTTCATATCATATTTCCAATCTGCTTTAGCGACACATTTTGCTTGTGCTAATCATTGTGTTATTTGTCTGTTGTCTGATAATCTTACTCATCTTAGCTGTGTGATTTCCTTTTGCATAAACATGAAACAATTACACCTTTGTGCACACAAAGAGAGGAGAGTGAAAATGTTACACAGGAGTGGCTGTATGTTAAGAAGCTTGCTTCCCAACCACATGGTTACGGATTCAGTCCTACTACGTGGAATCTTAGACAACTGCCTTGAGAGTGGTAGGCGGAGACTGAAAGCCCGTTGTATATATATATATATATATATATATATATATATATATATATATGTGTGTGTGTGTGTGTGTGTGTGTGTGTGTGTGTGTGTGTGTGTGTGTGTGTGTGTGTGTGTGTGTGTGTGTGTCTGTGTGTGTCTGTGTGTCTGTATTTGTCCCCCTCCCCACGATTGCTTGACACAGATATCGGTGTGTTTAGATCTCAGTAATTTAGCGGTTCTAAAGAAGATATAGTAGAAGTACTTGGCTTACAAAGGATAAGTCCTGGGGGTGATTTGTTCGAATAAAAGGCAGTGCTACAGAATGGCCCCATGAAATGACTGAAAGAAGCAAGAGAATAAAAGAATACATGAAAACATGAACATGAAATTTTGGTAATGATATGGTCAAGAATCCAGCATCGGTATAAATGACAATACATACAAACGTTTATAAATCACCTCACTCTGCCCCCGATTTCTGATTTAAGCTCTCTAACAGAATGCAATAAAGTGCTTCACATACAGAACTTTCAATGCTGGGTTCCAGACACCTGTAATAGTTAAACATATGTAGGACTAATAATTCATAATTGCGTTTATATAAATTTTCGTCTGCACATTTTCTGTATAACATAACTAGTAACATGTCTAAGTACATTGGTAGACTAATCACAATCCTGCAAGCTGACTAGATGATGAATATCTTCATGCACTCAAAATTCTTACAGTAATAGTTGTGCAGTGTATATAACAGTACACATAATACAACCCCACCACATACACACAGATATGCATATATACGTATAAACATGGTTAATAGACGTACTCAGTGATTGAGAAGTCGGAGTAGTTACAACATAAAGCATTTCAAAATTTCCTTAAATAATTATTAATCACAATGCTTCCATGTACTATATACACAAAAGCATATGCGTGTGCATACCCGCGTATATACCTAAGAACAAGCCACACACATATGACAGTGTGAGTCTGTGTATGTGTGCGTATGTAATGGAATCGTTGGAAGGTACACATTGATATGTATGTGTGTGTGTTTGCGTGCACACACACACACACACACACACACACACACATACATATATATATATATATATATATATATATATATATATATATATCCACACATGGTTCTCTATGTATAAATGCATAAATATTAATTTATATATGGTTATATGAAGTTCATCGTATATTTACATGCATTCACTCCCTGTATACATAAATGCGTATACGATCACATACGGGCACACAAATCCACACAAGTACACACACATACACACATACTCACATACTTTCATATACATTCTGACACTATATATATATATATATATATATATATATATATATATATATATATATATATATATATATATATATATATATATATATATATATATATATATATATATATATATATATACATATATATATATATATATATATATATATATATACTTATATGCATGTACATTTATATTTGTGCGTGTGTGGGGGGGGGGGTATGCATACATATATCCTGATATAGGAAATAGTGATGGCATCTTTCATTTTTGTCGCAATTCTTCAACTATGGCGACATATAATTTTAAGTGTTTTGCGATAGGCAGGAAAGACGTTTTTCTGTCAAATTTTAATGGTAGATCTCAAATGGATTGGAAGCCGCCAATATTACTGGCTTCATTTCATTTTTGAATATATTGATTCCTTTGTCCGTATAAGTGAAGTATGAGACGGAGAAGTTTTAAAGTGCCTTAGCATTAATGAATTCCAAGTTTTGTATCAGAAACTGATCTTTAGACATAGATGTAAAACTTAAATTTCATTATATGTAACTAGGACAATTGATGGGTGCTAAAAATGCATGAAGATATATTGGTGAGCTGTCATCGTAAACTACACATATAGAATACTTTAAAATGCTTGATATACGTTTGTAATATTATATATACTTACTCGTCCATGGATATAGTCACGTGCCGTGCAAATACATACCCAGTCCGCATAGATATGTGTATGTAATTATGTAAGACTAAATTATATTGGGTTGTCTGGAAAGTTCGTGCCGATTTATAGTAGCTTACCTTTCGACTTATTTGCCATGAAACCACCTCATTTTGGGGAAGAGGGTATTATCAAGTTAAAGGAAATATGGAGACACATTGTGCAATTGTGGTTGATTAAAAATATAATGGCAAGTATTTATTGAACATTTTTTCCTTTAAAAATCGGCACAAACTTTCCGGACAACCCAATATATACTTATATATATATATATATGTGTGTGTGTGTGTGTGTGTGTGTATATATATATATATATATATATATATATATATATATATATATATATATATAAGTAGATAGTGGGGTTGTGTTAACCGCACGTGGAGAAATAATAGGAAAATGAAAAAAAGCCAGAATGCTGAACTGGAAGCATAATTTAATAAAGATTTTTTCTAACCGGTTTTCATTGCGATGAAGCAAATTATCAAGAAGAAGGAGAATGAAAATGTTTTTTTACAAAGAAGTACAAAAAAGTACAAAATGAAGAAAATAATATATAAAACAATAATATATAAAAAAATAAATATACCCATACATTATATTGTCTTTGAGATTTTGTAGTTCAATAGTAGTTCATGTATAAATTGGTAGGAAAAATAAGGATGCATGAGAGTTTTGTTAGGTTTAAAAAAAGGCTTAAAAGTTTGTGTTAAGCAGGAAATATGGTGTCAAAACAGGAAGTGTGTGTAAGGGGAGACAAGTGTTTTTAGTTAGAGTTATGAACTCTTTTTTTCCCAACAGGAAGTTTGTGTCTGTTCATAGAGAAATAAGGTCACTGAGGGGTGTGTGTGTTAAGAAAAGGTTGGAATTTCTCTATGAAAAGATTCTCCTTGTTGATTCTTTCTTGTGTGGAGATTCTGTCTTTACATTGTCTCCCCTTACACACACTTCCTGTTTTGACACCACATTCCTGCTTAACACAAACTTTTAACCCTTTTTTTAAACCTAACAAAACTCTCAACTCTCATGCATCCTTATTTTTCCTACCAATTTATACATGAACTACTATTGAACTACAAAAGCTCAAAGACAATATAATGTATGGGTATATTTATTTTTTTATATATTATTGTTTTATATATTATTTTCTTCATTTTGTACTTTTTTGTACTTCTTTGTAAAAAGACATTTTCATTCTCCTTCTTCTTGATAATTTGCTTCATCGCAATGAAAACCGGTTAGAAAAAATCTTTATTAAATTATGCTTCCAGTTCAGCATTCTGGCTTTTTTTCATTTTCCTATATATATATATATATATATATATATATATATATATATATATATATATATATATATATATATATATATATTTATGTATGTATGTATGAAATATATGCTAACGTTTCACAGAATAGCAGAGTGATTCACGGGACGAGAGTTTCGGGCGTTAGCGCTTATCAAACTAACACACAAAAATTTCGGTTCGTGAGTCAGTCTGTTGCTTCTGGAAAATATTAATAAAAGAATACACAAATTTTCAATTAATATATAAGTAATTTCAATAAATGGTTCCTCGAAGAGTATCTGCTTCCGTCTTGTTATAAACAGTTAACAGAATGAAATAAAATGCAATAGACATAAAAGAAGACTTCAGTTAAGTTTGTTATGCGAGAAGAGATGTTACAACGTTTAAAACAAAATACATTGTAAAAGGTTATATTTTATATCTAACTAAAATATGACGGGATCGTGGTTTGAATAATAGATAATTGATCTCCCCCAAGAGATTGTTTGACACTGGTTATGCAACAACATCTAAACTACATAAGTGTGTGTGTGTATCGTGAGAGTGTGTATATGCGTGAGTGTGTGTGTGTATATGTATGTGTGTTTGTGAGTGTATAACTGTAGTTCCTTGTATAGGAGCAATGACCATGAAGGCTAACCTTGATACCATATCTTAGAGGGGTTTGGATATGAAATTGATGACAATAATTATTTTTTAACCAGACTGGAGGTCCTTATACGGTAGATAAGATTGTATATATATATACATATGTATAACTCTCTATATGTGTGCCGAGCGTCAAAATAGGTAACACAAACAGGACAGTGAAAACAAAGAGGAAGGGTTGCTAAGCCCAAACGAGGTTGTGGTGGCGAACGCATAAATCGTGATAGGACAGGAGACGAACAAGAACACATTTTATTTAATTTCTTTTCCTGGAGCAACTCTTTTATCGAAAGCGTATACTGTTGATAAATGCTCGAAATACGAGACTAGAAAAGCAGCCAACAACTGATGAAGGGTCGTTCTTTATGTTTGTTTTATTTTCCATTTGTGTCTTTCTTTGTTCTAAAGAATAGTTCATGTTCCATGCACTCATGCTTCCTACTTTTTTTGTCGTATAGGTTTCATGACGTCATGTGCCCACATCTGAATATATATATACGTATAGATGTATGCATGCAGATATACGTATGTATATATGCATATATATATACTCTTTTAATCTTTCACTTGTTTCAGTCATTTGACTGTGGACATGCTGGAGCACCACCTTTAGTCGAGTAAATCGACCCCAGGACTTATTCTTTGGATGCCTAGTACTTATTCTATCGGTCTCTTTTTGCCGAACCGCTAAGTTACGGGGACGTAAACTCACCACCATCGGTTGTCTAGCGATGTTGGGGGGACAAACACAGACACACATACACACATATATATACATATATACGACAGGTTTCTTTCAGTTTCCGTCTACTAAATCCACTCACAAGGCTTTGGTGGGCCCGAGGCAAAAAGTAGAAGACAGTCGCCCAAGGTGCCACGCAGTGGGAATTGAACCCGGAACCATGTGGTTGGTAAGCAAGCTACTTACCACACAGCCACTCCTGCGTCTATGTATGTATATATATATATTATATGACTGAACGCCACGCTTCCTCTTCCAAGTAAGTTTATCTGTCTATCTGTCTATCTATCTATCTATTTATCTGTCTCTCTGTATGCCTGTCTATCTATCTATCTATCTATATATATATATATATAATACATTTCTAAATCTCTGAGAGAGATTTGTGTAGTAGTTATGCGATAAAGTGGTTCTATGCTGTCAACTTAATGTGACAGTCCCATGAAGGTAATAATACTACTGCTATTTAGCACTAGGAAGTAGCACCGCTTCAAGTCGGCCTTGACACGTATCCTGTGTCCTTATCTATACAAGGGTGAGACAAGCAGCTGCATCCAGAGACATGTGTCTGAGTCTTTGCTCGCTTTCTCTTGCCGAACCGTTAATTTACAGGGACGTAAACACACCACCATCGGTAGTCAAGCGAAGTTTGGGGACAAACACAAACACACAAACATATACATACATATATATATACGACGGGCTTCTTTCAGTTTCCGTGTACCAATTTATTTGACCCAAAAAGGATGAAAGGCAAAGTCGACCTCGGCGGAATCTGAACTCAGAACGTAACGGCAGAGGAAATACCACTAAGCATTTCGCCCGGCGCTCTAACGATTCTGCCAGCTCACCGCCCTATCTTCCAGCTCATTATTAATAGTGAAGGAAAGAAACTGGGGAAAAGGTGAAGTTAAGTATCCTTCAAATAAAAAAAAATCATAACCTAAGTTCTATAAGCTCATAATAACCCTGAAGAGGTAGTACCCATATATAGTTAAAAAATGACATCTTTGTTTGCATTTAACCAAATGCTTTAATTTTCTATTGAAGTAGGAGATAGTAATGAAACATATAATTAGGTTTTTACACATTGTTTTTTTAGCTTTATAACTTATATGCTATTCATTTATGTTGTTGTTTTTAAAAATACTTTTCAACTTTTTCATTTCATACAAATAAAATATTCATACATCCACTTTTTCTCCATTTTCTTTCCTTCCATAAATACGTACATACATACACACAGACCCATATATATATATATATATATATATATATATATATATAATACAATACAAGAAAGATAGGCTTCTCTATAGGGATGGAGATATTCAATTTTTCACTGTTTTAGCGGTTTAATATCCAATATGGCACAGAAAATTATTTTATAATTCAAATATGGTATATATTCAATATAAAAAAAAGGAAAAGAAAATGGAAATTTACGATTGACATATTTCAATGTATTAACATAATATTATATTATTATTATAATATAATATAAATAAATGTAAATATTATAATTCTATAATTGTTTCGATTCAGACCTCATCTTATCTGTCAAATATTTCCCTGATGAGATTCATACCTATAAGATAAAATTTTATAAATTTATTATTAGGTCTCACTCGCCACAGTTGTTTGATTATAAACTTTATATTCATATTTATTTTTATTATATTAGAACAGTTTCAAATTTTTGACACAAGGGCAGCTTGAGGGAGGTGTTGATGAGTCGATTACAAAAACTCCAGTGTTTAAGAGGTACTTATTTTATCGACCACGAAATGATGATAGGCCAAGTCGACCTCGGCCGAGTTTGCACGCAGAGCATTGCGAGGGACGAAATACTGCTAAGCATTTTGTCCAGCGTGCTAATAACTCGCTGCGTTATATTATTTTATAATAAGAGTACCATATTATGTTAATAAATTCGAATGTCAATCATATAACTCTATTTTCTTTTCATTTTGTGTATGTATATATATAAATATATATATATATATATATATATATATATATATATATATATATATATATATATATATATGTATGTGTGTTTGTGTGTGTGTGTGTGAGTGTGTGTGTGTGTGTGTGCGTGTGTCTGTGTCTGTCTGTGTGTCTGTGTGTCTCTGTCTGTGTGTGTGCGTGTTGCCGCTGTAGGTCGATAAGTAAATAATTTTCAAGGCGAAGAAGAGGCTCCACAGTAAGTCGTTTGTTTCACAACCACATGGTTCCCGGTTCAGTCTCACTGTGTGGCACCTTAGGCAAGTGTCTTCTACTATAGCCCCGGACCAACCAAAGCGACGTAAGTGGATTTGGTAGACGGAAATTGAAAGAAGCCCGTCGTATATATATATGTGTGCGTGTATATATATGTGTGTCTCTATTTGTCGCCCCACTATCGCTTTACAACCGATGCTGGTGTGTTTACATTTCCGTAACTTAGTGCTTTGGCAAAAGATCCCGATAGAACAAGTACTAGGCTTACAAATAATAAGTCAAGGTCGATTTGTTCGACTAAAGGCGGTGCCCCAGCATGGCCGCAATCAAAGTACGAAACAAGCAAAAGAATAAAAGAATGAAAGAATTTATTAAACTAACGCCGTTCGAATGCTGAAACGGTCAATATTATAGTTATGTTAAGGCGGCGAAGCTGGCAGAAACGTTAGCACGCCGTCGCGAAATGTATAGCGGTATTTCGTCTGTTTTTACGTTCTAAGTTCAAATTCCGCCGAGGTCGACTTTGCCTTTCATCCTTTCAGGGTCGATAAATTGAGTACCAGTTGCGTACTGATGTCGATCTAATCAACTGGCACCCTCCCCCAAAATTTCGGGCGTTGTGCCTAGAGTACAAAAAATATAGTTATGTGAGCCAAACTTCAAAATAGCTCCTCTTTAATTAAAATGTAAATTCTATGATTGTTTTTTTCATCCCAGGTGTTATCATCGATGTTTTCGACAGATTGTCCTCAACAGTGTATATACTAAAATCGGAACGTTACAGCGGACATAGAGAGAGAGATAACTGTCCTGGATTTACACTATATTTTTTATTTATTTTCAGTATCCAGCTTTAGATATATAAAATATATATCTAAATATATAAGAAATTATAGATGAAATAGCATTCAAAGATTATGTCCTCCGCATTCATACATATCTTTTATTCACAATGTGTCAACCAAATAAATATTTATGAAGTACTAATCTATAAATGGAGAAGCATATTTACTCAAAATTTCTGTCTGAGTCTAACAGTTGTGCATAATTAGTATCGCTGTAGAAACACTTTAAATTGATATGTGTTGTAAATCCTGGGATATTAGGAAATGTATTGTGTAGTCTCATATTTAAATCACAATTCATTGAAACGTTTACATCCATACACTTTCAAAGAAATGTATACCAGTTATACAATCGGATGATGTCAATCGAACATTATCTTACAATGCCTTAACACGTTTTTTCTGCTCAGTAAAAACTGCATGTAATATAGTATTTCACTAATGTAATTTTATGACTGAACTTTCTTTCAATCGTCTCACACATACATACTAGGACTAAATATATACTGTTCGTTTATGTGTGTAGCTATATCAATGTGCGATACGTGTGTGTGATTGTGTTTGTGTGTGTGTGTGTGTGTGTGTGTGTGTGTATGTATGTATAGGAAGATAGATAAATAAATAGACATGTGCATATGGTAAGTATTTTTGCATGTGTGCACCCACACCCACACACACATACATACGGTCTCCTTTGAAAATACATGGTATTGTGATTACGTAGATAATTCAGTATCAATTTAATATTCATGATGTGTGTTACCATGTTATTTTGCGGCGTTGTCCATGAAAAGAATAGAAGGTTGTATTACATGTAATATTTCTTCTTCATACAATGAACATTTGGAACTAATGTTAAAATATCATTGAATTATGTATGAGTTATGAATTCTTTTTTTGATACAAACTCTGAGCTGGTATAAAAAATACAGGATTTCCTACATAAATATTCTATTATAAATATATACCATATGCCTTATGAGTAAAACTTATACTGCAAGCAATTGTTGTTAATGTAAGTTAGAAAATATTAAAGGAATTGAAATAATAAAATTACATATATGAAATGAAAGGTAGAAATGTTCTATTTTTATGCTTTCAATATAAAATACTTTCCTATGCATATCTATAATTCCGAGAATTTGGTGCACTTTTATAGATTCAGACGTACGGTCTATATCTCGTATAAAATTATTTGAAATAAATGCACTTATCTTATTTCAAATAAGTTTATTTATATACAGACTAGATAAGAAATATAACATATCGGAAAGATTTATCAATAAAACAAAAATCAATTAAATTATTGAAAAAAAAAAAAATCTCGATAACCTATATTTAAAATGAAATAAATGCTTTTAAATAGAATCTAAATTTATAGAAATTCAAAATTGAGTTTACTATGTTATAACCTTTTGTAGAAAAAAAAAATTACCTGAAAAAACTTTACTCCGAGTAAACTGGCACAATGTATTCTCTATGTCACGTTTTCTTTTCCCTATTTGCCATTTCTACAGCAGCCAATTCTTAAATATATTGAAAATAAATGCAATGAATTGGTGTGTTATACATTTGTGTATTTTTCTCTTTTTTCTCCTTATTTCAAATCGAAAACTAATATTATTAGACAGAATAAAAAGATAAATAATATTATTTATTATTATTCATTCATTACATTTTAAATTTAAAACTGTCTGTTTATATAGTTAGCTTTCTAAAGTTTTCTCTTCATTGTCATATATACGTTGATGCCATACGTACAATCCTCTGTAAGAAACGTTCGTATATATATATATATATATATATATATATATATATATATATATATATATATATATATATATATATATATATATATATATATATAGGTGCACACACACACATAAACATACACACAAACTTGAAAATATCGAGAAAATTTTGAAAATGCATCAACGTTTCCTTTCGTTAATGTATATATACACACACATATATACACACTTTCATATATATATATATATATATATATATATACATATATATATATATATATATATGTATGTGTGTGTGTGTGTGTGTGTGTGTGTGTGCGTGTGTGTGTGAGTGTGTCTCTATATACGCCCGCGCACGCGCACACACAGATACACATAGCGTGTAACTAAAAGAAGTTCAACATTTTTAACTTAAGCGGGGAGTAATTTTATTCTGGATCTCTATGCATGAGAAATGAAAATATATGGAGGCCGATGTGTCCACACTCAGGACGGAAGCCTGTTTTCTGGTTATGTTTATATGCAACGCTACACTGGTTGCATTTTCTTGAGATTTTGCCCACAAAGAGATCCCTACGTTCCAACATACCATGCCCACTTCCCTTGTATTTATGTATATTTTATATTGAATTTAAATTGTTCTATAAATATATACTTATTTATATACGTATGCACAAATGTTCATTAAAAATATTTTCTGGTTATTTTTCATCTCTCTACACATGCACGAACATAGAATTACACGTGTATATATATGTAATTATTTTTTTATATATCAAGACCAAGCGCGTTTATTTGCATCACTATCTCACCTTCTCCCTCTTTCTCTCTGTATTTGTCTCTGTTTGCCTGTCTGTCTGTCTGTCTGTCTGTCTGTCTGTCTCTCTCTCTCTCTCTCTCTCTCTCTATATATATATATATATATATATATATATATATATATTCTCGGTAAATTCCACCACGGTAAATTACACCCATGGATAGACTTCTAATATAAGCTGCTCCGGCTAATAATCACCGCGGTCAGTTTCTCTTGAGCGTGGCACAATACCTATGTTATTTAACGTGTCTGTCTCACAAGTCTTAAGAAGCGGGAATGTGAGAGAGAGACACAGAGAGTTTAAAGGTGAGATAGAAAATAATCTTTATAATCTACTTGAATTGAGATGGGATCACTTTAATGTACTCCCCTTGATCAAGAATCTATGAAAAAGACTCCTCACAAAATTTTAAAATAATACAATTTGGGATAAAGAAGTAAAATATTAAATTTTAGCACACATTTTATTATAATAATAGGATAAAAATACGAGCGAGTACATTGCGCAACAGGTTTAGTATAGGCAAGTTCAATTTATTTAAAAAAATTCTTAAGGCAAATTGTGTGCAATACTTCTTAAAAATTGCAGAAGGCTTTCATTCTGATATTCCTGAACTAGCTTCTTCAGACGTGCATCAATAATTTGATAGCATTTTCTTAGTCATCAGGGCGAATGTGTGCAATATTTGTCTGGCTTAAACCTTCCTCAGCTTTAATAGGCAGTGCATAGTTTCCATCACTTTGGATGTGTGGATGTTACTGATGAGCGCAAAGCATTGTGGAAACCTTCTAAATTTTGGCAAGTCTTTTAAGATGTGTTCACGTACATTTCAGAGTTTTATAGGAACATGTGGAATAGACTCAGAAGGGATGCATTCATCGTCAGACAAATCTTCAAGTACATTTACAATGTCTTCAGTTGGAAAAATCCTAAAACACAAAAGCACTTAGTTTTAAGCTTTAAAATTTCACATGTGTTTTAACTGATACTCTCACCAATTGCACATATCTTCCGCCAACAAGACTGTCCGAGATGAGCAAAACACCCGACTGCTTCTGAATACGGAAAGAGAGAAACAAAGGCATTCCGGAGAGCTATTTCAAAGTCCATGAGATAGGTTACGGTCGACAATTTGATCTTAAATCACGCATAGAACACAGACGATGATATGAGGTCTCTTTTTTGTAGGGAAGTAAGGCAAATAGTCAAGACACACACGGACTTCCGGTGATGATATGTGGTGTCACTAACTGACTCTATAAACTAGGAGATACCTTAAAAGTTCCAACACAAGCCCAATTCTTAAACCTTTCTAGATCAGCCAAGCCTTTTACTAGGGAAAAAACTGTCAAAGACCAAAAACAAGGATCCATCTTCTATTAGTTCTGTACGCTGGTAGCGCAGGACTTGGAATTGTCCATCTTTAAACTGCATATTATTATCCTCAGCCCATCTGTAAATTGAATCCATCTCCTGCTGCAGATGAGCAACATCGCTGGGGTTCTGTGTTTTCTGCGAGACTGTTGTATCGTCTGCGTCGCTAGCAAGGCTTGCTATCCGAGCAGTTGAGAGCAAATTAAGGTGGCTAGACGCAAATAAAAGCGAAAAAATGAAATAATTCACCATCACTAAAAGCGATGAATGGTGCAGGGAACACCAGCATCGGTAGAAATAAGAATCATAGACTATTTAACCACATAAAGAACATATGCTTTATGTAGCTAATGAGTCTATGTCTCTTATTTCTAGCAATGCTGGTGCTCCCTTCACCCTTGGTGACATTTAGTGACCGAGACTGATATATTTTGATATATGATAAACTTTCTTTTTTCTCTTGTCTATTAAATTTATCCAGAAGGAATTGTCTATTGACTAAAATATCCTCGACTCCGATTTGTTTCACGAGTTAGAAATAATTTTACGAGCCTTTATTTAATAAGCATTCATTATTGTTCTATGGTACTCATAGCATTTTCCTTAATTAACGACACCCTCATTTATTTCTGTATAGAACGAAAGGAGGTTGACACATGATAATCCCATAAATGATAAAACACAAGTGCACGCGAAAATTTGGGAGGAAGCACACATGTATATAATCTACGGAATTGCGTATATCATCGTAATGTATGTGTATAAAAGGTTAGCGTTTAAAATGATTTTCATGTTGCCTGCATACACTCAGAGGAATGCCTGGTGAAGTTCATGAAAGTCCAGTTCTTCAGTCAGTTGTGTTCCAAGAGACCCGATGTCTCGTCAATCTCTGTCATCGAAGAGAGTCTAAATGCTTTATATACTTAACGCCGAATGCAAATTAACGCTTCACCTGTAACATGGTGTCTAAGTACACCTGTCTTCTGCACACAGATATGGACAAATACACACACACAAATACATATATATGCAGGGAAACACGCGTACATACATATATGTTCATATTATATGAGTTGGTTCTTTCACACACACGCGCGCGTTTCTGCATACCTTCATAATCACATATCAGCACACATATTCATTTGATATAAGTTATAACTTCCACCATTCAGTATTTAAAATTCAACCCCATGAAGAAAAGAAAAATAAGGCGCCCTTGGAACAAACAGATTTTGTTGCTGCAGCGATTCATAGTCGCTCCCTTGTAACAGTAGTCGAGATTCACTGTATCATTTGTCCACCAATGGGAAGTATTTATCGAACGGCGTTAATGCTGAGTATTTGCGATATAAAATACTTAAATTCCAAAAAGTATTCGAAGTCAAAAGAAAATTCACTTCCCTTGAATCTACATTAAAGTCTTGTCATAGAGCCCATAGTACCATAGGTGTTTGTTAGACGACTTTAAATTTATGTATCTCTAGGAGGACAAACGGCCGGAAATTCAAATAACTCAATTGTCGTTGGGGAGTATGAAACAGAAAAAAAGTCAAGAAGGAAGAAGTCTTTCACATTATTCATTGATATTACAATGCTTCCCCTATTTCTACCGTTGAATAAGTACTATAATATTCTTGCCACTTTACTGGTTACTAGATTGAACATCTATGAAAGAAGAATACTGCCTTGTGACGTAATCAACTAGTTCTGGATACAAAGTTGAATATTTCAATGTTGTCTATAGTTTCGGCGACCAATTGGTGGCAATATAGTTAATAGTTTTATGTATAAAATTATTTGTACCATTACTTACATTATCTTCGGCTTCATCTGCATTCCTGCATTGTTATTTGTATATCTGTGCAGAATTCTCTGAATAAAGGAGATTTAAAATAATTTAATATGCATGTGTAGCTATGTGCCTCTATACGTGTCTGAATTTAATAGTGCCACTGTGAAGAGTGTGTGAGTATGTGTATGATGTGTGTGTGAATGTGAGTTTGTGCGTGTGTGTGTGTATGAGTGTGTGTGTGTGTGTGTGTGTGTGTGTGTGTGTGTGTGTGTTTGTATGTGAAGCTACTGTACTAATTTTATTTGCTCCACAGTTCCGATATAACGCAGTGTCAGTAAGTGCTGGGAGGCCATGCCTATTGTTGCACACATTTAGACTCCTATCTGATGAAAAGTTTCCTCCACCTGCAGACATTTGACAGTTTCCCGCTGTGCAATACGGACGTGATTGTCAGCTTTATGTCTTGAATTCATCAATACTCGGTTGTAACCACAGCAAGAAAATGAATATAGCTGTTTTCAGAATGGACAATGTTCCTTATTAGATAATATTGATAAATAGCACTCTTCTCGTTCATCTCCTTTCTACTTGCTTGTCTTTAAGTATTCTGAGAACGTGATACTCAACAATTCATTCAGCCAACACAGTATCAAAACAGTTATTAAAATTCTAAGATGGGTTTGCTAAAATGATAAAACAAATGTAAAAAATAATATTAAACAAAAAATAAATAAAATAAAGGCAGACAATTCATTATCAGGTTTCAATTTAGAGTGACATGGCACTAATTTTGACAGCTTTATAACAGTATTATATGTCTGTATTTCTCTTAATTACGTCTCAGTGTTCCAGAAAAAAATATATTGGCTTGTTTAGCAATAATATTTACGAGAAGACATCATTTGATTGTATAGGTGTGTGTTTGAGTGTATGCGTGTATGTGTGTATGCGTGTATGTGTATGCGTGTGTGTGTATGTGAGTAGTACGTTTACAATGCAAGGATTATATTGTTCGCAAACAATATAGTAATACCTTTTAGCTAGTTGTTTTTGTATGTTATATGTTTTATATTTACTTTAAACGCATGTTTCTTCGCATTCTATTTCTCTCATTTTTTTTTTACTCTTCTCGTTTCTTTGCAAATAAACAAGAAAAAATGAATGGAGGAAGTAAATAGAAAAATAAGAGTAACATAAAGCGCGAAGGACGTATTGTGACTATTAAGGCATGAAGCTTATATGATTTCACAGGTTTTCATATTTCGACATTACACTCTAAATAGTTTCGGCACCAGATTTATTTCTAGTTAACATACTGACACACACACGCGCACGCACACGCGCACGCACACGCGCACGCTCACACGCGCACACACACACTGCTATAGATATCTTATATATAAGTATATATGTACATATATATATATATATATATGTGTGTGTGTGTGTGTGTGTGTGTGTGTTTATGTATATACATATACGTATATATATATATATATATATATATATATATATATATATATATATATATATATATATGTCTGTATGTATATATATATATATATATATATATATATATATATATATATACTGATACTTATTTTATCAACCCCGAAAGGATTAAAGATCGAGTCGACTTCAGGGGAACTTGAACTTAGAACGTAAAGACGGAAAATTTGCCGCATTTTTCCCGGTATGCTAACGATTCTGCCAGCTCGCGGTCGTATCTTCCCGGATATATTAATTATTAAGAAGTCAGATGAGAAATTCTCTCGATGCTAAGTTCTAAACAGCATCAAGAGCAACAAAAATGAAATTAATGTTGACGCAATTGCTTTTGTAAACATTATCTGATTGAAAACACAAATTTAAATAACTTCATTAAATATATGCAAATAATGCATTTATGATAATTGTCTTTCACGTCTATTATTGGCTCTTCTCCAATGATCCTACAACTGACATGTCGCACAACATGTTAAAAATATCACAAACATCTCCCTCAAATCACATTGCATCAGCTGAAAAAGTAAAGTACGCAACGAATATTGCAGTTTCAAATACTTGTTACGTGGTCTTGCATGGTGAGGCTGGGGTCATTTCATGTTTGTGGCCCCAGAGACCTCATTATGTGTCGAGCCGACAAGGGTCCACCAATACTCTTCACTTTCAAAGACATCAAGTCTTTCAAAATTTAGAATACCAGAGGCTAGACAAATATAAGAAAATGTGTACAAATTTACAGCAGTGATTTACTTACGATTGATTATTACGATGTCTTTTGAAATTGTTTAGGTTTTTTTTTTTCTAATTCCAAATCTCTCTGCGATTAACTTTGTATTTCAGTCTTCCGTCGTCGATAGGATAAGAAAGCTGAAAATACGAAGTTAGACCGTTTTTTCCACATGGCTCTACAAGTTATTATTATTCTCATATATTTGCTTTTGACAATAGCATTGCTTCGTTATGGTCGCTCGATCTACTAAAATTAGTAAAGAATCTTTCAAATCGCACTCAGTTGTCGAGATAAATGACAGAAATTGTTTTCCTTTCAAGATTTTGCTGACAAGTGTGATAAGGGGCTGAGTAACAATGACAATTATATGATATCTATACTTTATATTCTGGTTCAGATGATTGAATCTTTCCATTTTGAATTTCTTCGTTAAATTATATTCACAGTCACAAAATTATAAGTGCTTTCTGATGAATATAAAGAAACAGAGATTCCCTTTCACGGAATCTAGTTGCAAACATTGAGGTGAGGACTCCGATCTGCTGATGTTTTCCTTTTCCCTCGGCTTTCAAATGTCATACGGTTTTTTTCTCCCCTCTAACTAATCCGTAAAAATATACTTCAAAATCTCAGAGACGTTTTTAACTCTCTGTAAACTCTCTGTACAATTACCCATGTCAAGTGAAAACTTATTTATATTTTATTAAATCTATTCAAATATATTTCTCATAATTTATTGCATGACATATTTAATTCTAATAAAACTGGATATCAACACGTATGCATATAATTAAATGCCGTATGCTGCTTTACCATTCTCTGCACATTGTATGCTAAACTTCACACACCATCGAAAACGTCTCTACATAGACACACCTCATGCAAAACATAACGGATATTTTTTCAAATCATCCTAACTGCTTTATAATAGACATAAATAGTTGAGGCAGTCCAAGAATCACTAAGCATTAAATAAAACCGAACACAACTGAATTTACATTCATCATTCGCCTATAATATCAAGTTTGATCTGAAACAGAATAACAGCAACGACAAAACATCGTCACCATCGTCGACTTCATATTGAGATTATATCACAGGATCTGTAGAGAAAAGATGAAAACATTACGTTGAACTGTATTTACAAATATATATTGTAACTGTAGGTCAACCCAGATCTATAATAAAATATATAACGAATTAGTCTCCAACAATGATTATACCATGTTTTCTTTTTTTTAATTTTTTGTCAGTGTGTTTTGGAAAGTATGTGATACACTGTCTGATACAAAGCTAATTTCACCCTTATTTATAGTTGTTCTAAAAATTACGGCGTTGCTAGAGAAGCTTCCACAAGGAGTCATTGAACATTATTATTAAATTTGTGTAATCGTGAGATAATCGGTTGTTATTTAAAGAAGGTAAGCCGAATATTATTTTAAGACAGAATTATTTCTTTAGAAAATAAGATATTGGACAGGTGTTAAACAGGTAAGTTGACAGGTAAGTTGACAGGTAAGTTGAAGGTATATAATCAAATATATACCGTCAATGGTGCATTTCGTTTCTGTCAATAAAATGTCTAAATACAAGCAACTGATATAGATACATATGCAGACACATACACACGTGTATAGGATTAGGTATATGCATGTTTGAACTTCTAAGCTAAGGTGATAGTCTGTGTTTGTCTACGGATATAAATAAAAATGCGTCATGGTGTATATTTTCTTATAAATGCGTAGATCGAAGGAAAACAATCAACTAACTGATATTCTTTGTAGGAAGTAAGAAAATTAGTTGTGGTTGTTCAATGGTAGTTTTGATATATTGATAGTTAAAATATCCTACAAACCTTAGTTGTCTCTCTTTATCTTACGAACTTCTTTGCTATCCAGAGCCGAAAAAAATAATATCAGTTCAGCAGTCAGGAGGACATTATCCAGTATAGCCAATCCTTAAATTTCAAGACTCATGCTTGGGTTGGTAATCAACACTTCCATAACTAATCTGAGCATTTGCTGTGTGATTTGGTTACTTCTAATTAAAATCAACTCACAAAGTTGATTTCTTATTTCGTTCACTTTACTATTATCCATCCCAAAGTGTTATGGGCTCTCTAATATAAAATGTGTGTAATAATATCATAATGTCTATAGCTTTGTATATGAAAATAAGTATTTCTAGATGTCATTTAATAAAAAAAGCTAATAAACAAAGGAAATAACTTTGTCAAACGGAAGGAAAGTGTATAAAACCGTGAATATAAAGTCACGAAAATAAAACCCCCCGATACAGTGTAAAATGTCGAAGAAAAAATAAGAAAATAAATAAAATCAATTATTTCATATTTCGAAAGGCAAACAAAATAACATCGAAAACAAAAGAAGGAATTTAAAAAAAAAGGAAATCGGTATGAAAGTTTTCCGATATGAAAATGTCGTTAATAGAAAGAGAAGAAAACGATATACTTAAAAAACTATTAGAATGTAAAAAAATATATCTTGTCGAATAGTAATTGGGCAATTAGTGCAGCATCATGGAAAATAGATAGAAAAAGTTAGTTAATTGAAGCAATAAGGGTTTAGGACATCTGCAGATAAAGGAGGAAGGGGATGAGGACGGTAGAAAGAAAATGGAGTCGGCACGTAGAATA
>NC_142942.1:7116337-7181337 GCF_046866305.1 Octopus bimaculoides | reverse complement strand
AAATGTAGTCCGGACTAAAAGTGAAAAGAACTAGTTTACTTATTTCTATTTATTATCACATCAGTGGCAACTCGCGAAATAACTTTATATATATGCACGTACATGTTATATACGATATATATATATATATATATGTATGTATGTATGCATGTATATATGCACGCGCGCATGTGAACCTGCACATGTAATCATAGGAATTATAAAGCATTAAATGAGAAAGCAATCAGTATTTGTACATCAGATATATTTTTATAAAGGAAAGGCTTTCCGCGCGTCGGGCATTAAAAGCGTCTTTGAAGCATGTTTATGTAACTAATAAATTTACTATTGTAAATACACTCGATTGTATTCTGCTTGCTAAACTGCGTGGTGTTTGAACGGCGCTTGTAAAATCCATTGCTTTATTATTTTTTTTGCAATAATATTTATTTCTGCAACATTCTTTCTGCAATTTGAAACTGCTGGCCAGAAAGTAAATCTTAATGTTTTCTTTATAATCTATCTATCTATCTATCTATCTATCTATCTATCTATCTATCTATCTATCTATCTATCTATCTATCTGTCTATCTCCACATGGACGGACGCTAGACACATCGGCTCCCATGTAAGTTGCCTTTTTCACCTGTTAAAAGACCTATTTTGTTTTTAATTTTTGTATAAATTGTGTATAACACAAAACACTTTGCGAACATATATTTTTCGAATCGGAAATAGCTCTATTTAGAGCCTTATTTCCAAACATTCTGTCTGTCTGTCTGTCTGTCAGTCTGTCAGTCTATCTGTCTGTCTGTTTGTCTGTCTGTCTATGCCTATGTCTCTATACATGCACACACACACACATACTACATAGTAGATATATAATATACATACGTACATACATATATATGTATAGCGGAACATATATAAATGAAGGAAAATGCAACCCTCTTCAATTATTTTTCTAAGCTTCAGATCAAGAGACAGTTGCATGCAATCCTGAAGTGGTGAACAGTCATCTTGATTTCTTCTGTATTTCATATATTTAACTACACACAGACACACACATGCACGCACGCACACTCGCACACACATACATATATGGAGGGGATGCATGTGTATGTATATGTGGCTGCATGTGTGCTTGCGTATGCCTGTGTATCTGTAAGTGCTTTTCGTACGTGAGCATGAGTGAGTGTATATATTTCTTGTGGAGAATACGCATTGACGATATTTTGATTTTATTGCAACGAATCATTCTATAGACACTAAAACTATGACTGGAAGATCTAGTTGAGGAGAATTATGATCTTAACGAAGGAAGCTACAGACAATAATCGAAATCTCACTTTTACAATCTCTGATGACAGCTGACAATTACTTTGCGTTCTTCAGCCCCCATGTTGTGGTACGTTTTAAATTCAGACCTAAGCAGAACAAAGTTTAATGAGAAATTCACTAACGATTTTTGAGTTCACGCATCATAAATCAAGGAAATGTAACACAAGGAATAAAGAAAGTGAAGTCTAAATTCATATGATTAAGTACAATATGGACATGTATTGAGTACTCCCTACCATCGACTACAGATCAATTCCCTGTACACACACACACACACACACACACACACACGTATGAGAATAACTGCATTGCTTTAAAAATCGTAATTCATATTTCACAATGATCTCCATTAATCTCAGCCATGTATTGGTTTGAGTGTGGAAGCTTTATGTTTCTTCGAAAATATCAAGAGATTACGAAGGATAGATTTTCATTATTCAAGCAAATCAATTACACATATACACAGGTACATGTAACACATCACAGACACACAAACACACACTCCCAAATGCGTGACTATATATATATATATATATATATATATATATATATATATATATATATATATATATATATATATATATATATATATATATATATATATATATATATACATATATATATATACATATATATATATATATATATATATACATACATATATATATATATATATATATATATATATATATATATATATATATATATATATATATATATATATATATATATATATATATATATATATATGTATGTATGTATGTATGTATATGCCTCTTTCTCTTTCACGCGTTAACTCTCTGTCTCTCAGTCTCTGTCTCTATTTGTCTAACTCTCTGTAATGAATATGTATACGTGTTTATATATTTATACATATAAACATATATACACATGTATGTATGTTCCTGCGTGTATGTGCATATACATATGCATATATACATTTACACACATATGGAAGCGAATATATGTTTGTCTATATGTGTATGTACGTGTTAGATACATGTATATATATATACATACACACTGACAAACACGGAAACACGCCCCTACACACATATATACATTCATATGCATATATATATATATATATATATATATATATATATATATATATATATATATATATATATATATATATATATATATATATATATATATATATATATACACACATATATATATATATATATAGTAGCTTGCTTCTCAGTTTAAAGTATATCTGTATTTGTTTGTGTATCATGTCTGTAGGTTTGTATCTAACGAACATATATCATTCACATAGATATGCAGAAGATTATTCTTGTAGGAAAAAATAGGACAAAAACAGACACAGAAACAAACAAGATGTGTTAGCAGACAAAATAACCAGCATAGTAAAGAAGTCGTTAAATAGCCAACTAAGTTGACAGCGCTATTTTTTCCCTTCTTTTTTATGTTAGTTGCAAAGGGATGTCCATATGTTAAAACACCAGGCAAAAGAAACATGTTTGTCTGGAAACAATTTCACTTATTCTCTAAGTACTGTTAGTCTTAAGAACTGTTGACAGAAACTGCCACCGATTAGATATATGATTTCCTTCATGCCCGACGGCTGTTAGAAAACATATAGCAAGCCTGAGGTTGTGTGAAGAATATTTTATCACTTTTCTTTTATACTCGTTTCAAATCAGCTTTATATTCACAAATAACATAAGTACATCCAAAAAGAAAAGAAAATCATTTCATAAAGACAGCCGTCAGAATATTGCTTAACACATATTGCTATGTAATACTTCATACAAGTTTTCCGATAACTAGATACATAGATAGATTACTTACTGCATACATCGATATTCAAGGAAGCACAAAATGATTGACACACACGCACACACACACACACATATACATATTTTACACACATACATACACAAACACACTCTATCGGTCTCTCAACAGATATATTGTATATTGTGAACAAACACCTCCGCTATACATACATACATACATACTTACATACATACATGCATACATACATACATACATAATACATACACACATATATTTGTATATACATATACATATATATATATATATATATATATATATATATATATATATATATATATATATATATATATATATATATATATATATATATATATATATATATATATATATATATATATATATATATATATATATATATATATATATATATATATATATATATATATACGTAAGTGTATACACTCGTATACATTGTACTAAGTCACATTATATACTGGAAAGTGAAATTTGTGACTGAATAAAAGATCGAACAGTGACTGAATAATGGACTCAATACATGAGTAGAGGTTAGGTAGTGAAATGGTCAAGCCATGTAATGAAGGCTACGAAACAATGCACTGCGTATCACATGGTACCATACTACATTCTCTATTTTTCATGTCATCATTTTCCCATCAACATTTCGGCAGTCCCAAACAAAATATAAAGAACGTCACTCATGTTGAAAAGAGGATGTACATACGCACATCCCTGAGACACATGTATATAAATTATTATATACAAAGACAAATCGAGTTATAAGAAACAAAATTATTCAATTTTATTGAATATTGTATCTTATATTTTGAGTTTTCGAAGTCATCATTTCATCTTCCGGAATAGGAAATTGGATATTTGGTTTTGCGAGATGGCTTCTTTGCCCAGTTGTGTGTTCTGTGCATGCTTGAATATTGATTCGATAATTTTCAGATGTAGGACAGCATTGCTACAATAGGTAATCAGTTTTCTGTAACTCGCTTCGGTCATTAAGTATGTGGTTAAATAATAACCAGACATGTGTATTACTTCTATATTTAGTTGCCAAATATTTGCTCAATGGTGTGAACGGAGAACTTTCTTTTGGGGTGGAATGTTATTTTCACAGGTGTATTTTGCCGGGAGAAAAATCAACATAGACATACGTTTGTCTGATGAGACTTCCTATGCAACATTCATTGCATTTTTATTACACGTGATTTTCTATATCATGTTGGGCGGTAAAAATACTTCACTGCTAATCATTTCAGTATGAAAATGTGCATCCCGTGCAGTTGCGTACTAGTCGGCTCGGTTGCCAAGAAACTAATCGTGGAGTGTCCGCAATGTGCCAGCGTTATATTCAATTGCACCGTATGGATTACATAACGGATCGCAGCAGTTATTTTCTCACTAAGGTGTGGCAGTTTCAAAACTCACAATGTTTTCCTCGGAACTGTATTTTTCATAGGCACTGTGACGATATCCTGATGATTCGTGAAAGGGTCTGAATAGCTAATCTCCGAAACGTCGCAACCTGTTCAACCGGACTATAATGACCTTTGCAAAATAAAGCTTATTATTCATTTCCAAGTCACTTCCATGTCCTCCTCTCAAAGTCTTTATCCTCAAGAACGTTGGCCTTCTCTCTAGAAGTCCCTTTTTGCTTATACTGCTATATATATATATATATATATATATATAATATTATTAGGGACAAAATCCAAAATTACAGGTAAAAACTTAATTAAAATCAATTTATAAAAAATTAAAATTAAATTGAGCTTTACAGATTAGAATATATAAAAAAAATATATAGTTTTAGGGAAAAGAACCAAGTTTCAAAAACTCATCGATGAAAATCCACTATCACATATAGAAAAATTAATAATTAAAAGCACAATAAATGAGTATAATATAAAATAAAGTAAATATCATAAGATAAAGATAATAAAATGACTACACGTGTTTCATAACTAATTTTCAAATAGAAAGGAAATTTAAATCGATTAAAATCAATTAAAATTATCGAAAATAAATTGTATTAAAAAATACAGCTAATCGTCAGGTCGTAAATAGAACAATAATTATCATAAATAAATATATATATATATATATATATATATATATATATATATATATATATATATATATATATATATATATATATATATATATATATATATATATATATATATATATATATATATATATATATATGTATATATATATATATATATACACGTATATATATACATGCATACATACACACACACACACATATTGAGAGAGTAATAAAGGCAGCTATATCCGATATAAAACCAAAAATTACAAAAAAACGAAATTGTCAGCAGTTGTAACTGAGAGTGCACTATAGGTGCTACCCAGCACCCACACGCACTCACGCATACACACATATAAATATAGATATATAAAAGTGTGTATGCGTATATATATATGGGTGCGTGTGTGTGTGTCTGTGATTGTCCCCTCTCTATTATCTGACAACCGGTGTTGGTGTGTTTATGTCACCGTAAATTAGCGGTGAAGCAAAAACGACTGAGAAAATGAGTACAAGACTTACGTAGAATAACTCATGGGGTCGATTCGTTCGACTAAAGGCAGTACTCCAGCATGACCGCAGTCAAATGACTGAAACAAGTAGAGGAATATATGTACATATATATATATATATATATATATATATATATATATATATATATATATATATATATATATATATATATATATATATATATATATATATATATATATATATATATATATACATATATTAATAGATTAAGGTTAGCATACTGCATTTAACATCAACTTTCTGAATTTTATTTCCAATATTCTTTAATTATTATCCCTAAATTCGACACCCGCATGCAAACCCAACTACATCTGACCACTCTTTAATTACAATATTACCTAACTCTCCCACTCACATTCCAAATTTCCACCTCGACTACCATCTTTAATACACATTATTAACCCCCTCTCTCTTCCTGAACTAACACTCAGCTTTCCTTGTTAACTCTGCCTGTCTTAACACTCCCCGTAACCCCGCCAACCTTCATTAAACTGTGGCCATGCTGAGCCAAAGTCTTCAAGAATTCGTAGTTGAATGGATCAATTCCTGTACTTATCGCATCTGCTTGTCGAACTGCTAAGTTACGGGGAAGTAAACTCGCCAAGATCTGTTGTCACGCAAAGATCAGGACAAACATATATGTAGGTATACATACACACACAAACACTACGAGCTGCTTCAGTTTCCCTCTACCAAACCCACTCGGAGGGTTTTGATCAGGCGGAGGTGATAGTAGGAGACACTTACCCAACGGACTACGCAATGGGAGTGAACCCTGAGCCCTGTTGTTTTGAAGCTTGTTTCTTACCACTCCACCAAACCTGTGCTTGCAAACAAACCATGTTAGTATACTTAGTTTAAAATAAGTATATGATTATCTACGATTATCATCGCAGGTAGATTATAAATCCTATCTCTTGATGCTTATAATTATAAATCAACAATTTGAAATAATTGGTAATATAATTTTAAAATTTCCCCTTTAAATAAAAGGATTACTATTGGGAATTGATCTTTCATTAAAACTAAGACGTGAACATATCTCATCATGGACGCTAATATCATTAAATAATATAAGTTTTATTTAAGCTTTTCGTAAGTTTGAATTATTTACTTATAAAAATGAAATTTTACAATTTTCTATACATATTTTTGTGATAATTAAAACCGTATTCTTCAGCATTAAATGTTGCATATTTCTAATTGCATTCCGGTTGTGAGCGGGTGAAGTTTTCGCTTACTATATCTAGCAAGTTGAACGATCACTAAGAGAATCCCATATTTCTATGTTGTAGTGGTTTAGTTGCTCTTGAAATAATTTATCACCGTGTCAGCCCTTGATTCGATTATCCAATGAACTTTCCCTTTTTCAGACATTAGTCTCAGATTTATTAGTAATATGATAACTATTTCTAGCAGTCGGATGAACGCTTATAGATTCTCTTATTGGTATGTTTCATAGAATGGTTTAGCTGTCTCTAGTGACTATTATTTAGGCGAAGGTTAAACTTGATCGCAGAGACATTATGGTATTACAGTAGCAGTATTCCGTTGCTTTTTGCGGGATATCTATGATTTCGTTATATTATGCTCACTTTCTTCCGTTTTAAAGTCATGAATACTGATTTGAGGGAAATTTGAGAACTACACACCTTTGATGCTCCCTTCATTTAAGTACTAAATGTGTTATCATTTTTCTTACAAGATAACTATGGACGTGAGTTGAAGTATATATAACAAGGAATAGAAGCTGGATCTTAATGGTAGATTGCAGTTTTATGTCCTCTTACTGTTCGACGAAGCTCTTAGAATAATGATGAGTGGACTTGCTTATAAATATCTTATTATTGAAAACGTTTGTGTCAATTATGTAACAATTTATTGTCTTTATCATAGAATATATCACAAAACTTAAACATAAACTATTATTCTATTAAGTAATGCTATTATATTAAAGATATTTCATACGTAAAGTAATTTATAAGAGTAAACCATTTCAAAATACAACCAGAAATCCTCAATGGAATCCTAAATGTTGGCTATATGAAGGGTTTATAAGGTTAATCCCTACTGCAAAATCTTACTCTCAGTATGTCTGATAACTTCCTTCACTCAATTATCTTCAATGTTCAGCAGTAATCTTGGAATATGATATGTTCTAGCTTCAAACGCTAACTAGACGCGATCAAAGAGATAAAGCAGTTTGTGATGTGAAAATATAGATTTTGTTCCATACAGAAAGAAACGTTATGTAGATAATAGGAAGATACAATTTCTAAAAATGTTTGAGATAGTTATTCGAATAAGTATTTTATATATAGGATATTCTACAACATGAAACATTATATAAAACCATAATTTACACCGCATTAGTAATTTGTAATCTAAAAGTAAGAGACAATTTCCTGACATTTATCTAAGCGCATCTTGGGGATAAATATTACGTGCTTTCACAAATATGTTGCTTTATCATTCCAAGAGGGCTCGAGAGAATTGCAAAGTCTTATGTTTAATTTCGAAATATACTAAGTTAATTTTCTGAAATGTGTTGCAAAGTTTGTTTAACTGATGAGTTTTAATTTATAATTATGTGAACAGAAATTATTTTCTAAATGAATTTGGTTGATTGTTACAAGACATATTTAGTTTAAAAAGTTAGAATTTCGTTTTATATTTGAAGTATTATATGATTTCATATATACCATCACATACTTCAAGATTGCTGTAAATAAAGAATTCGGAAGCGCTTGAGAATATTTTGGTATGAGTTTTTGTGTCATGCCCTGTACCTACTTAAACATTTCATGCGCACCAACAAGCATATCCTTAACACATATAAATATATATGAGGCTTTATCAATTCTTATTCTGAATAAAGATATAGAATTCACTTTGTTTGGCAACTAATATCTATTGTCTGTGTATCTTTGCTTTCTTGTGACTTGTCCCCACCTTTCCTCATCATTTTTTTTTTGTGGAAATATATATACTGTAGCGTTTAGAGTCGGGGACTTTAAATCTTTTCCACATTTCAGTTTGTGTTGAGTGGTGAAGTTCATTACAATTGCCCTTTATTATAAGTTTATGGTGAATTGACAGTAGATGCTGCATAGTTCTGAAGTCACCAGCAGATTTTATATTATGAAATTTCCAGCAGTCACGTTTGCAAGTTAATATATATTACACTTGTGGTTTGTAGTAGCTTTTTAGTTGTATATGTTGGAGATTGTTATTGATGAACTGGTTTTCAATTTTGTTGTTTCTAGATTACTAGTTATCATACATCACTTAGTACAGTGAATTTTATACTCACCTCTGCTATAGTTATAATGGATTCGACTTATATATTGTACATCATGAGTAGTTTGTATATCTTTAATGAATATATGAATGTGTGAAGGCGCGTAGCCTAATTTTCAGGGTATTCTGGTATCTATCCTATCATGAGTTTAATTTCTTGCCTGGTGAGCATGTCGGTCCTTCACCAAGGACATACATTTGCCGTAGCTGCAGTCAATTCAGCTGAAAATGAATACCAGCTGAGTTATGAAGTACGTTTTTCTCCATGCAGTTGTCACATCTTGGATATGTCCCTGCATCATATGCTGGGAGAGTCCAGAATTGATTTCAAGTTTGCTCCCATCAACTTAGGCGCATAACCACAATAAGCAAAAATGTGGTACGTTATGCTACTATATAGTCAAGCATGGATGACAGCCCGTTCTCAACTGCTTCATATTGCATATTTCTACTACTTTATTCCTCTTTATATTTTCTATGGTTTGATATAAGAATGAGATGGAATACATGCTTTAGTTTTAGTTTTATTCAGTGAATACCTTCATCTCGAGTTTCCTTTAGGGAAAAGAAATTCAAGCCTCATGAAAGTAAGAATTTCAATTTCTGAGGAATCTCTCTTTATCCATTCCTTCGTTGCTCTAATTTCCTCTTCTATACTCGAAATGCGAGAGTAGAAAAACAGCCAGCAACTGATGTATGTATGTATGTATGTATGTATGTATGTGCGCGCCCGCGTGTATGTGTGCGAGCGTGGGTACGTGCGTGCGTGCAAACGTATATATATCTATTTAAAATGTTGCTGTAAAGGAATGCTGTTTACTATGTAAATGAATACGATTAGAAACATTTTATTTACATAGCTCTGGACACTGAATTTTAATGTGCAGAATTTTGTATTGTTTACGCATGTCAGTTATAACGAGAATTTAGTCCACATAACCGGGGTACATCGGGTATTTATTACACTTGTACCATTTTATTCTGCTTTGTACCTAGGTAGGCCAGCACGAAATCCACACGAAATTTTGCTTAATAAAGATTAATTTTACTCTGTATTAACAACTCTCATTGGGGAAAATTCCAGGTGTTTATTGCACGTGATATTCGGAAATTTCCTATTCAAATTCCGAAAGTTCTTAATTCCAGATAGACTTTACCTCATTCCTGGATGTTTAAGAATATAAAAAGACGTGACAGTCAATTCCACATTATATAGGGTGGTAAAATCAATATTCTAAATTGAATTTGGTGTGTGATAAGCATACATCATTCCTAAATACCAACGTTGAATTCGTCAATTTATCCCTGTTATATATTCACAGACGTCCTACTTACCCATCCTGAATTATCTTCACACATGGTTTTCTATTTGTATACGAATATGCGCGCGCATACACAAATACGCATACTCATGTGTATGCATGTGTGTGTACTTATATGTATGTATTTATGTATTTATGTATGTATGCAAATACGTAGGTATGCATATACGCTTTTACATATGGCTCTGTATAAGGTAATACTTTTCTGGATATCTTTCTTACTTTATATATGTTGAAATTTCATGTTGCTTTCTATTTTAGATTCTTTATATTAGCCCTTGTTTCCTGTTCCCTCTTTATATCCAACCAATATATTTCCGCTTTCTCTGCTTTCCATCCCACACATACACACATATGCACACACAAACCCACTACGTTTTGAAATGTCAAAGTAAGAAACATAGAATGTGTCAACACGTTATTTAAACATAGCAGATTTCGTATTTTCTGCCTGACTTTCTGAACGCATATCCGTCTGAGCTATTTCCGAACTGAATTGGATCAGGCTATAGAAGCATTAAAACATTTGAAGAATATTGATAAAGTAAGTTTTGCAATACTTCTTTTCCGACATCACCTGTCTACGGTCGGGTTAAAGGTATTTCGGCTATTGATACAAACAAAATCATCTCGGGACAGTTATGTGTAAATTTAAACTAATGTTTGCATCGATATTTATATACAATTAGAAAGTATTTCAACAGACACCCGTTACGGAAGCATTCAACTTTATTTTCCTCTCAAATACAGATATATACCTATCAATAGATGAATAGCGAAATGTGTCTCGACATTACTGATGTGAATATTCAGAACATATATATTAATACATCATGGTATAATAATTTTAATATAACTGAAAATATATAATCTGTTAATGTGATATACAAGACACATGAAATATTTTTAAATGTTGCACTTTACACAAGCAAATATCTAAGGAAATTCCTACCTGAATATATTTTCAATGATAACTGAATCAGACTATTTTTATATTTTATATTATTCGCAAATTCTGAATCCTAAACATGGAATTCAAGCATGTAAATAAAAATTCTACAACCAATATTGACATAACACGGTAAGAAGGAAAAAAATGATAAATCGTTTGTTCAAATACAATCTTTGTAAAGTCTGCTTCGACCAATGTCTTATGGGATTCTCTACTATAATTAGCACAATAATTACACTGTGTAACAACATTTTTATTTTTATTTATTTATTTATTTATTTTTTTACTTTGGTCAGTAAGTGTTATTTCTTACTTCCATCTCTCTAGAAATAAAATGAAATGGCTACTCTTCCTTTCAAGCATTGCTTTTGTGACCTGGACATTGATGTTTTGAAACTCACATATTCTCCATTACATTACAGACAGTTTCAGCACTGAGTTGCTGAAGCAAAAATATCATTATACCATATATTATGCTCAATACCACAGATTTGCTTCTCAGTTGTTTGACTTCAACCACTTGAGCATGACGTTTAGTGGCTGACAAAATGTGCATCTCTGATCATGAGCAGGAGTAGTGGGACATCATCATAGCTATGTGTTAAGTGGGATCTTTTGGGGATTCAATAAGCGTAACGAAATATACTTTCAAGAATTTATTAGCCATTTTCATACTTTCCAGGAGTTTCGCATAAAAGGAAATAACACTTACTACTCAAGGACATAAAATGTGTTACACAGCGTTATTACTTATCAAAATATCCTTTTATATAGCATTTGCATTCACTCTTTCATCCATCATTATGAGCACATCGTTCAACAATCAAATGATAAGATCGGATACTGTATACCCAAGTAAATTTGATCTAATTTTCCATGGAAACCTAAGACTTATATAAAACTTATGTAAAACTCCTATCAAACTTATATGAAACTCCTAAGACTTATATAAAACTCGTATCAATCGTATAGCTGTTATCGTTGAATATATCAAAATTTTACCAGTATTTGTTAGTATGCTGTGACCATCATTCCATGGCTTATTCATATGTTAATGACACCTAGAAAGAGGTGCTTTTTCGACGCAGCAAATTGAAGGGTGCGTTGTCCAAGTGGAATTGATGTCATCAGACGGTATCCTACGTTTAGGTGGTGGGGGTGGGGGGAAGTGAAATCAAAAGCAAGTCAAGCAAATTTGAGGCATGTGAAAACTCGAACATATACACACTGCACACACAAACTCACACACACACACACACACACACACACAGACACACACACACACATACACACACACACATACACACACATACACACACGCAAACATGTAAACACACGCACATACAAGTTTAAATGCGCATATAGAAAAATTATGATTAATACAAGTATAAACATTTAGTTCCTATGTACGTTTCGCCATTGTATTTATTTGGAGCTCGGCCCTTGTTTTGCCGTACATCTATATGGTCATTCCTCTGGAAGTGATTCTCCTAAAAAATACTATTATCGTTAGTTTATCTTCAAATCTTTCTTCTGGTTATATAATCCTAATATATTAATTTGCAACAAATTTGGTCGCGTATAACAATAAACTTGGTTTGAGTAAAACATTTTGAATTAAATTCGGTAGAAAGAGTATGTAGAAGACAGTGTTTTTATATTTGTTTACTCACTCATGACATATGAATGGAAGGGAAGGAAAGAGAGTGATAGAGAGAGAGAGAGAAAGAGAGAGATTCAGGGGGTAAAGATTAACTCAAACTGAAGCATATTTATAAAAACACATATATAGAGAGAGATAGGCAGGTGCAGAGATATAAGAACCCATATGCTATATATATATATATATATATATATATATATATATATATATATATATATATATATATATATATATATATATATATATATATACCGGAGTAAACTGTCTGATGAACGTGAACGTGAAACTCAGAGTAACAGTCTTTTGTTATATTTCTGCTGCTTTTAAATAAAGTATATATATATATATATATATATATATATATATCTATATATATATATATACATAGGCGTAGGAGTGGCTGTGTGGTAAGTAGCTTGCTTACCAACCACATGGTCCCGGGTTCAGTCTCACTGCGTGGCATCTTGGCCAAGTGTCTTCTACTATAGCCTCGGGCCGACCAATGCCTTGTGAGTGGATTTGGTAGACGGAAACTGAAAGAAGCCTGTCGTATATATGTATATATATATGTATGTGTTTGTATGTCTGTGTTTGTCCCCCCAACATCGCTTGACAACCGATGCTGGTGTGTTTATGTCCCCGTAACTTAGCGGTTCGGCAAAAGAGACCGATATAATAAGTACTAGGCTTCCAAAGAATAAGTCCTGGCGGTGCTCCAGCATGGCCACAGTCAAAAGACTGAAACAAGTAAAAGAGTAAAAGAGTATATATATATATATATATGTGTGTGTGTGTGTGTGTATATAGATGTGTGTGTGCGTGATTTTAGCAGCAGCAGTAGTAGTAGCATCATCATCA
This sequence comes from Octopus bimaculoides, assembly GCF_046866305.1. NCBI lineage: Eukaryota > Metazoa > Mollusca > Cephalopoda > Octopoda > Octopodidae > Octopus > Octopus bimaculoides. The sequence goes on along the minus strand of NC_142942.1, from coordinate 7,167,544 downwards.
TCATCATCATCATCATCATCACCATCAGTAGTAGTAGTAGTAGCAGTAGTAGCAGCAGCAGCAGTAGTAGTAGTAGTAGTAGTAGTAGTAGTAGTAGTTAGAAGCAGCAGTAGTCGTAGTTGCTGTTGTTGTAGTAATGGTGGTGGTGGTTGTTGTGGTGGTGGTTGTGGTGGTTGTGGTGGTAGTTGTGGTGGTAGTTGTGGTGGTTGTGGTGGTAGTTGTGGTGATAGTTGTGGTGCTAGTTGTGGTGCTAGTTGTGGTGGTAGTTGTGGTGGTAGTTGTGGTGGTTGTGGTGGTGGTCGTGGTAATGAAAATAGTGATACTTTGTCCATCCTCAAACAAATACTCTAGTGGTATCACGAGTCTTCTCATCTCACTTTTACTGGATGTAGATAATTTACACATCTGATTCTGTTTACATTCATAGCTAGTACATGGAGCATCTTAGCTCTCAAGGTTTTACGCTCAAGAACTCATCTCTCCCATACTACGTTAGTTTAAGGAGAAATTCGAATGATAGCTAAATGTGAATATGCTGATGGTTTTTTGTACTGAATACCTACTCATGCATAAATTGTTATTCAGGAATGAGTGCGTTCTTCCGTTGCTACTAACACATAACTTTTAGAGTGGTTGAGTAACGTCACTGCTCGGTTGCACATGGGTGGCTCTCTAGCCTACTTTCTTGGACATATTGTTGCGTTGCTTTAAGGCCCTCCTCAGTCTAGACTAAGGCCGCAAAATATCCATATACTATTTGTACGTAGAAAGTATCACTCGATAAAAAAATGTCGTCGCTCCTGCATTCAGCTCTAGAATCATAAATAGCTGGTTCCAGCAGCTTGAAGGAAAACGTAGCCAAGAGTAACAACATGTACTACCTATAAAATCTACTACACTATTATTACCACTTCACTTGTACTTCATATACATCCTGTTTGGGGGCACAGGGCCACGTATATATATGATGAAAACGCGTATCATTCATTTTTTTTCGAGGAGACTTACTATTACACTGTTACGTCAGTTTGTCGACTCGTTCTCCTGCACAGTGGAGTGAAGATGTTTTTGTACACGCCACATACTAGGTTCAATCCAATTGCGTTGAATTATTGACATATATACATTTTTTCATAGTTTCGTGTGAATCCTTAAACTTTTAGGCGAATTCGGTGGAGGGGAAACTTTATAGAAGCGCCTAGACTAGACTATACATGTAACTAAAAAGTAGTCTCGCCACACTGTGTCACGCTGATTCCGCCTGCATATTACAATGAAGGTACTCTTCTGTAAAAATGTTTAGCAGGTTAACTCTATGGACAAGTGATTAGGTTGATTAAATAACGGGATCGTCTACGTCGATGATGAATCATATATGTATTGTATATCCATATAATATATGAGTTTTATTTGTCAATACATACTTTAAATACAGTTTGGGTGTATCAGTATAATGTGACTGAAGAATAGATGAAGCCTAAAAAATATATAAGCAAAAGTCTTCGTAATATATCGAAATATAATTAAGCAAATTTCCTCTGGATTCGCATTTGGAACTATCAAATTTTAACCTTGTATTAGGTTACCACCAGAATTAATTTTTATGAGCCTTTCATTACTCTCTGCATTGAAGAACCAATTTTCCGTGACATACCTTGCTTTAATCTTCCCTCTTCTCTCTGATTTTTCACCTTCTATTTCCCCCGTATATTTTTCCTCCTCTCACGCCAACATTACTCTCATCCGAAGTGCTCCGTTTCTAATCTTGGCTTTGTTTTATGGAACAGACTCGGCTAGTTAATTTAAATAATCTTCACTATCTTTTTATATTTCACGATTCTACAAACTCTGAGAAGCTTCATATTTTCCATAAACCTGAACATTTCTGCTTAGCATCACCGATACTATGCTGGTGTGCACATTGATTAAATTAGATTTCATTGAATATAAACTTGTGATTTCCCCCGCTGTTATGACGAAAATTATTCTTTGGTTTGCAACAAGAAATGCTATGCTAAATATAGGGTTTCAATCAGTTTTATATTTTTCATTGAAATCAAAAATGTAAAATATAGCGTATAAATTGAAGTAATATGTTCACTGTCTACGTGAAATAATGTCTCTTTAAGGAGCTGATGTGTCTGAGAAAAAAACAGGTCTAACATAATACGGTAACAATTTCCTGACAATTTATTCTGTAATAACAGTTTTGTTCCGTTCAGAGACTCAAATTGACTTAATTTGCTTATGACTCAAAACAGTTTAATCTGTTGGCCTGAACACACTGTATCATCAAGACGCGAAAGGTTAACCTTTCTCTTTGTTTAGGTCAATGCTACTAAATACAGCAGCTGTGATTCTCATCCGAAGGTTCAAATGATAATGCACATGTTTTAAGGGTAAAAGAAAGGTTAAATTATTTAAAACTGCTTCGAACTTGATGTCTTAATTCAATTCAGTGAGAGGATAAATAAATTATGCACTGTCCCATGAATGTGAGATTTAAAACTAAAGTCTTAGAGATTTTTTATTTCTAATTCAGAAGACATAATTATGTAGGACGTATCTAATTCGTTATTTTTAAGCAGTCACCCATATAGCTGCACTTTTAGCAAATAAATATCTCCATGTTTACCGAGAACATTTACTTTTGAATATCTTCCAATACGATGTACATAATGTCAATAATTTTGACGAAGTACAAGTTGAACTGTAGCAGTTAACTAAGTACATTCGATAAAATCAATTGAACTATATTACTGCCATATGCATTATCAATTTCTAGGTTGGAGTTGCAATACGAAATAGACTCCGGAGAAATGTTGACCAAATCCGAGTAGTACGTATTGAAAATAAAATGATTTAGATATTTCACTGCACTAGAGATTTATACCTATTTTTTTATGAAATAGGAAACTTTATGCGTTCCTAAGTTGTCAGTAATGGTTGGAAAATAAGGAGCAGTGACAGAGGAAATTACATAACTCTGAAATTTTCATTCATTACTTTGCAAATGACGTCGTTAAACAATATAGCTATCTGGACATGAATCACAACTCTGAAAGAATATATTATGTTAATGTCCCTATATGATTTTTACATGAATTGTCTGAAAATGTCTGAAAACTTGATCCAGTATTTGAAAATATTTGTGATGGTTTTTGGATTTGAACCAAATTATAAGGAAGCATTGTATATCTGACGTAATGAGCAAATACACACACACACACACACACACAGACACACACACATATATATATATATATATATATGTAGGTATGTATATATATATATATATATATATATATATATATATATATATATATATGAGTGAGTATGTATGTGTATATATATATGAGTGAGTAGGCAGATGAGTTACATGTATTCTCAAAACAGTTTGATTCGGATTCCATACCACCTGAAGTTTCAAAGCCCATATCGGGGGCTGGTAAGAGTTCGAATTCTAACCAGCCTGACGAGAATCTTCGAAACTTCATGTAGTATGGAATCCGAATCAAACTCTTTTGAGTAATATTTATGTATGTATGTCATTGTTCAGTTTTATTTCAAGATCTCTCGCCAATAGAGAAAGAGCCGGTTTTTGACCTAGATCCAAGGCTCCTTCATTGGAATTTTAACATCAGCAACAGGATACGTTTGTTTGTTTGTATGTATGTATGTATGTATATATGTATGTATGTATGTATGTATATGTGCCGATTTGTACGCTTTGTTTTATGTATGTATTCTCATGCATGAGAATACATGAGAATACATGAGAATACATGTATCTAGACATGTTCATATATATTTAAATGATAAACTTCTGGAAAGTTTTACACCCGTTTTGTTACAGTGATGGATTGGATCTGTAGCCTTCGAATTAGCTTTCTCCTTTCTGGTTTTGAGGGGCCTAATTTCTCAAGATTGGTATTTAGGCAGTGTTTTACATATACGAGGACCGCAATAATTACCGGCACAAACCTGAACTTGTAGTCTGGATGGAGTAACTGCAGATTTCTGAAAACATCAGTGTTAGCATTCTCTTTTTCACTGATCTTCAGTTTTATGTTAACATCCGCTGGGCACCTAGTTTCCACAATGGTACGCAGTTTCTCTTCTCTATCCCAAATCATTATATCAAGTTTTTGTGCTTACATTTTATTGAGGATATTCCAGCAGTACTCCTTTTTATTATGTGTTGCTATGGCTTGTACCATACTGTGGGTTCTTATTTCTTTGTCCACATAGTTATCCTTTCGATGGATTTCATTACAGATTGCCCTAGCTACAACATCATGTCTCATCGGTAAATAATGACGTGGTGACATTTCCGGACAACTGTTTATGAAGTTGTTGATATCTTCGGTGTTAATTCCACAAAGTCTGCATCGGTTGATACATTTTACTTTTCCCGCAGCACTATCCCTTTTGTGCATCAGGTACTTCCTTGATATTTCTTGTTCCAGGATTGCAAACGCATACCATAAAAAGTGGGGGGTAATAGCCCGGTTATTGTTCCATGATAGACTGCTTTCTCGATCAATGTTACTATCATCTCGGAGCTTTCTTCTAACATATTCATACATAGTCTTCTGCTCATATAGGCTCATCATTTCATCTGATGGTATATTGCGGTAGAGCCGTGCTACATCTTTGGGCATGTATTCTAGGCTATCAGACAAATAATGTTGCTCAAGGAGCTGCCTTCCAAATCTTGTGATGTTATCAGCCTTTATGTATGTATGCATGTATGTATGTATGTATGTATGTATGTATGTATGTATGTATGTAGTGAGGAAATTATTCAGTGATGTATTTGAGGAACTTCGAAGAATTTTGGTATTTGTAGCACTTCAGTCAAACAGTTCTTGAAAATTTCATGGATGATATATTAAGATATACGTGAAAACATGACATATTTTAAATAAATTATTTGATATTTATTGCAATTTGATAAAATGTTCGTTGTAAAAATTAGTATTTCACTAAAATTTTTCAAAAAGTTCATTCTGTCAGGAGAGCTTTTAGTTCGAGCAAAGTTTTTCACATTATCATTTTGTTATACAAAATGTACTTCATACATTCCTTGACCAAAGAACGCACAGCTTGGGGATTTTCAGATTCACATATTCCGAATATATTTAACCTTATGCATTCGCGATGTCGCCTCTTAATATATGTGGCATATATGTTGTTGTGATAACTTCTGATTCTCCAACAAAATTGGCCAACATCTCGTTATCCCAACCTGGTCATTGATGTCCGCACACGCACGCACACACACACACACACACACACACACACACACACACACACACACACACAATAGGGTATAATATATTTATGCTTGCCTTAAATTATTTTCATTCCGTTTGACTATTTTTTCTGCAGTTATATGTGGGTGGATGTGTATACGTTTGTGTATGTGTGTGTGCGTGTGTGAGAGAGAGAGAGAGAGAGAGAGAGAGAGAGAGAGTGTGTGTGTGTGTGTGTGTAAGTGCGTGTGTGCATTGATACACACATACATACATACATACATACATACATATATAGATAAATATATAAATATACATGTAAGTGTATACATCACAATATATTTATGCATACCTCGAACAATTTTTTATTTGTGCTGTCTGTTTCTTACTAGTTTCTAAAATAATTTTTCTTGCACGCACACACGCCCACACACGTGATTATATGCTTATTTGTGCATTTATGTTGGTGTTTGTGTGTATATATGTATATGTATTTTCATCTACGATTGTATACGTATATATGTTACCATTATGAAAAAAAAAAAAGAATAATAACAAAAGCGGAAACATCGTTTTCTTTCCTAATTTTAACGTCAGAAGAAAAACAACGATAAATACTGTAATTGGATTAACTAAATGGTGTTATACAGATTAGTTTTCGTCATTGTGTCCATGGAAACGTAGGTAATAACTGCTCAACTGTGTTTAAAATTATCTCAAGTAAATAGAAAACTTGTTTTAATAGTATTTGATTATTCTTTACCTTAACACAACGAACTGATAAAACATTTAAAAGATACGCCACTAAAGTGTCTACGTGAGTAACGTCTTTATTTATTTGTCACCACTTTTATTTTTTATTTGTTCGGTTAATCTTGAGTGGTTGGCTCAGTACATCGGAGAGTGTAGCATATGCGCCTAGTTATTCGATACGTAGACTTGTGTCTACTCATGTTTAAGGTATGAGAAAATATTCCCGGTTATAGAGTAAATTTTTGGCTTCCTAACACTTACTTCAGAGGCCTGAAATATGGATAATACACTCTGCACTCCTCCCCTACATTAACCGATAAAAACGAAACAAATCGTTTTGGAATTCGTCACGCACTTAGTATATGTCCTTAGATTTCAGTATCTATCTGGAATGCGAACTGGTTTATTCAGCGATATCTCATGAGGAAGTCAGGAAGTCAGAACGATCTTCAAATCCCCTCTTATTTAGTATGTACCGACATACATACACACATGATTTCATACATGTATATATGTATGTATGTATACACGAGAATTTATATCTACTTTTTCAATAAAGAATTTTGAAGGCCTTGAAAGGGGATGTCTCATTATTCTTCATTAATATAATGTGGCTTCTTATGAAACTGATGTGTGTTACGTAGGCTCCTGTTAAGAAACTTTACTTTAAAATTAGACAGAAACACTTTGAATTTGCACTGGATTCTGTGGCTTTGTGCACGCTCACTGATCTCCATAGTTCAGACCGCATAACGATTGCAGTAACATCAATGCAATTGGAAATAAGCAGCGAATTATATACATTGTTCGATGAGTTGGAAATATACGACTAATATATGTATCTGTGTAAACAAGAAAAAACTAACTATTAAGCAAAACTGCTATGCTTTGCTGTATTTGATTGGAATATTTCAGGCCAGATGACTCGTCAATGTAGAGTCAAAAGTCTATCGAGGAAAAAAAAAGAGAACTTTCCTCGTAGCCATTCAAATTTAATGACAGCAGCTCATCTGTGTTGCATGATGACATACGATACTTAGCATGATTTATTCTTTGAAACTTTCAAATTTTGCGTGCAACCATCCAATCTTACCATATGGCTAGACGCCTTTCGTTAATTAACAATTCACAGAACTGAACCACAGAGGAATGATTTTCACGATGTGATTGACTTTTACTTTAATTTCTTTCTAATCTGACGCATCCCTTGATAATTGTTGTTATAACAGTTATGAAAGGTTTTGATAGTGTGATTTGAAATTTTCCGTGTTAACAGTTTTATTTTAAATGTTTACTATTCAAAAGTCTTCCAATGGAGCATTTCTTGGTTTATTTTGATATTTAGTTCATAACCAAATTGACCTTTTGCTCATACAGAATAAAGCAAAATAGAAAATTGCACAATTATATTGAAAATCTGTATTAGAAAAATGTTTACTTTAACGTATTCATGAGGAAATATTTCCAGACTGCTTTCTCCGTGTTTTCTCCAATTTTCGCTTATCAGCGCTCCAGATACAACTTAAGAGTTCCATTAATTGCCGGTTAATTGCAAGTTCAGGATTGGAGACAGTCCGCTCGTTGGATAAGCAATGAGTTAATGTTCAAAAGTGGGGAGAAGACGCCTCGATATCTGCTGTAAAAAATTTGAATTTTAAGCCTAATGGGTAACAAACTACTATAAGTAAGATATACTTTGCTGCTATTTTATATACGGATTCTAAACTTCTATCAGGAATGTAACTAAAGAACACGATGAGTAAGAAAATATATAATGCTAATGTACACATGGAGTCAATTGCTTATATTAATATTCTACCAAGATAACATCGTCTGTTTACATAAGCATATACAGGCTTTTTCGTCTGCACATTCTGAGATTATTTTCTATGAATTCTGCGGCAGATTTAGATTTACTAAATTATGGAATCCTCAGTGCATGTATCAAATTGGCAAAGAAGCCTTCCACTCTACGAATATGATACTTTGTACCATTTTCTTACAAAAGAGTCTACATTTTTTTCTGCAATTTTCATTCAAACGTGTCGCAATATTCAATCTTTTATCTTAAACTCTTTTTAATTATATTCATATTCATATTTACTGGTGCAAGCGTGGCTGTGTGGTGAGAAATTTACTTCCCAACCACATGGTTACGGGCTGAATCCCACCGCGTGAGACCTTGGGCAAGTAACGTCCATTATATCCTCGGGTCGACCAAAGCATTGCGGGTGCATTTGGTAGAGGGAAACTGAATGAAGCCCGTTGTAGATATATATACATCGGTGTATATATACACACATATATATATATATATGTATGTATGTGTGTGTGTGTGTGTGTGTGTGTTTATTTCTCCACCACTACTTGACAACGGGTGTTAATGTGTTTACGGCCCAGCAGCTTAGCCTTTAGAAAATACCTGCCTTAAAATAGAAAATATTACTGAGGCCGATTCGTTTCACTAAATTTTCCGAAGAATTGCCCCGGCATAGCCAAAGTCTGATGGTAAACTGGTAAATATTTCAAATCTTTGAATATTTTAAAAATGAATTCAAGTCACATTGACCGAAAGAGAAGAAAAGTGGATGTACGGGTATTTTACCTTGCCAAAGGGCAGCCTGTAACAATGCTATCATCATCCTCAACCTCCCCTGGTGCCGCTGCTGCACATTCTCCCCTCCTCCTCCTCCTTCCCCTCCTCCTCCTCCTTCCCCTCCTCCTCCTCCTTCCCCTCCTCCTCCTCCTCCTTCCCTCCTCCTCCTCCTCCTTCCCCTCCTCCTCTCCTCCTCCTCATCTCCTCCTCCCCCTTCCTCCTCCTCCCTTCCTCCCCCCTCCTCCTCTCCTCATATCCTCCTCCTACACCCCTCCGCCACCCCAGCCTCCCCATCCTCAAGCTCCTCCCACTCCCCTCCTTCCCCCTTCCTCCTCCCATTACCCTCCCCATCGCATCCCCTCCTCCCCTCTTCGTCCCATCCCCCCTCCTCGTCCCGTCCCCCCTCCTCGTCCAGTCCCCTCGTCCCTCCTCGTCCCTCCTCGTCCCCTCCTAGTCCCCTCCTCGTCCCCTCCTCCTCCCTTCCTCGTCCCCTCCTCGTCCCCTCGTCCCCTCCTCCCATATCATCCCCCTCCCCTCCCCTCCCCACTTCCACCTCCACTACCCTCCCACTCCTCCTCATCCTCCCATCCCCTCCCCCTAATCATCATCATCATCATCATCATCATCATCATCATCAGCAGCAGCAGCAGCAGCATAAGGACAATCCAAAGCAAAAAAGAGAATAATTCTCGAAATGAAATTTCCGAATCTATGAAATTGAGAAACGTAAAACCCAAGGATAAATATTCAGGATTCCCGAATTAGAGTATTCAGTATTTCAAGGATATAAATGAATGAAAATATCTTCCGAAAGATGCTGGCGTAAGCAAACTAAACTGGTTTTTTTTTAAATAACGTTTTCATGACCGAATCCTATTTTTCATTCGACTGTTTTCAAGTACGAGTATCAATATATAAGCTTAACAAGAGAGGAAACAGTAAGCCTATAAAGAAAAGTAACTTCACCCTTCATATTCATCGGAGAAATATATGTAAAAAGCCTTGATAATTCCAAAAGAATTTTAGCATTATTTATTTTACATTTTATTTTATGGTTTATTCTCATTGTGCTTACACTAACTTTGGTTTCTATGTCAGTTGATCAGATGTAATATATGCGTACATAAGAAAAGTCCCAAAACAACAGCGCCAGCTCGCCTGTATCCGGGAACGAGAAATTTTGAATGTATGCATATATGATTTATTTTTTCAGATATGAAACTGCCTGGATATATGTATGTAACGATAAATGTGTTCGTATATAATCTGTAACTGTTGAAACTTATAGACAATTCTTTGACTCACAGAAAAAGGAACAATGATATAGATTTACATGTTGAATGTCACGAAAAAAATTCCGCATAATTTTAGAGTTCCTGTTATACATTGTAAATACATAATAATGAATCTGATTTTAAATGAAAATCCCTGTATCCTTGGATTATTATTTAGGAATTTGTAATGTGATCAACTGCACATCTGCTTATGAATATACAAGCACACGGATAATCTCAATAGTGAAAAACTAAGATCAGAAATATTTAATTATGTATTCTCTCGAAATTTTCATATTTCCTGCAACATTGTTTGAAAAACGTTACAATTTTCTGGTCTTCATATCGAAATAGACTTCAAACGATGTGAGTCAATCATCGACCGTAGCGTATTTGCTGATCTAATGATTTTCATAGGATTTTCCATTGATTGTGTTTGGGTTCCATCTTCCGTACTAACAAACTCAGCCACTAGTTCATATTCAATTCTTGAATATCGTACTACTTCGTATGTAGAATAAGGCAGTTGGCTGACCATAACATTGATCGATAGATCGATTCATGTATGCAATTTTCAAGTCTATCATAATTGCAGCGTATCATAGTATAACGAAATACCAGCCGCCTCTTGCATCATAGTCCGCTGAAAACATGTGGCGCCATTATCAGACGACGTCTATGGAGTGTCCATCTTATTTAACTCATTTTGTCTAAATTCTCAATATTCCATTCTATCACTCATTACTCTTTCATTCATTTGCAACAGGAACCATGCCACGAGTTACATTTTGTAGTTGGATAGATAAATATCATTGAGCGTATCTATTTTTGCAAAACATTCGCATCAAATTTAAAAGATGCTGGTGGTTCTCTACACAGCAACAAAGAAAAAAAAAAACATTGACAAAAGAATAAAATATTGAAGAGCAAGGGTGGACTTTTCAGCGGCGTTGCTTTCATTCTTATTTTTCATTTAAAACAGTTAAAACTTCATTTACATGGATAATTCCCAATCTCTTTCGAGTGGAAATAACCATCGTTATATTTCATACAATAATACAGAGATAGCTATATGAAATATTGAATACATATTGACGCTGTGTGCTAGATCTGTTAAAACTTTACATCATACAATTTCTCTTTCTCCATCACTTGTAAATGAACGTTTTAATAATTGATAGCATATTCCAAATAGATGAATACTAAAATGAAATATTGTATAAACTAGGCAATTGCGTACGCTTACGTATGTCTCTCTCACAGAACTAAGATCTGTCAAACTGCCTTATATGTGAAATGGCTATTTCCCGTAGATAGAATGATTGTGTTCACCTCAGATGCTCTATAGTGCGTTTTTGATTGCATACTGATTTGCATGCTGATTTTAAGCCCACATTAACTTTCGTAATTTTGGATCAAACAAACAGGTACAACTCAATAAAGTGATGAGGTTAATGTAAATCTATTACACCCAACAACAATGGCTCCGAAACTGCCAAAGCTATTTCATTATAAATATAATTATATATTTGCACTTATTTATTTTATTAATCCAAGAATACTACACAGTTCATATGATTCATTTTACACTGGCTTTGGACAAATTTAAAACGTTTCTGACCAAAAGTATCGTAATTGTACTAAACAACGGATTGCGCTTGCTCGATTTTCTATCCCATTTAAAAATTACCCATGGAAAAATTCCCAAAACTAGCGATAAAGTTTGCCTTAATCAACACTCTTGAAAACGTTTTATAGCTAGTGACTAGTTTTGTCTCATGCATATAATATTTGGAACGAGGTGAGATTATGGTTGTCACAAGTATGCAAAATTCAATTTGTAGTGTTTTATAGGAAAATTGTCTATGCGAATAATCCATTATACTAGAGTATCTTCAATTAAAGAATACGCAAGAATGTACATATGGACAAAACACTTTACTTTATGTGTGAGAATGAAGTTAGAACTTATTCCTGAAAATATTAATTTCCTGTTATCATATAGATAACTTACATTGGCGCAAGGAACACAACTCAATATATCGCATCATACAACTATACGTATGCACATATATTCACAAACACAAACAAATACAGAGAGGGATATAGAGAAGCACACATATATCTAGGTACACACACACACACACACACACACACACACACACACACACACACACACATATATATATATATATACATAGAAATATACACTGTCTATATATACATATATTTATATATACATATATGGATTTATATATATATATATATATATATATATATACTTATATATATATGCTCTCTTATAATAATAGAATAGTTGAAAGGTGATGTGTTATATGCGTCGCCGTCAGTTAAAGAGGTTTTCTAAATCATTATTTTAATAGCAGGGGCTACTTCTTTAAATTCGGAAATATTTTCTCTCAAGCTATTGGTTTGTGTCGTTTCGCAAATGATCAAGTGAAGCAGTAGAACACATCTGCTGCCAATTTAATCAGCTTAGAATTCAGGGCACTTAATCTTTGCCCTTTTACATTCGATCTTCAATGTCCTCAAGGAAATGCAGAGCGCTCATATGTCAGTATTTTCCGGACTTAAGAAAGAAGTCTAAAACATAATCTCCGAAAGAATTTTAAATCTATAAAATAACGATTTACTTCTGTACGTTTTACGTTGTCACCTTTTAAACAATTCAACAAATATTATGAGCGAGTAATATTTTAAACGATAATTATATGTTAACAACTACTACAAAGCATTTAAATTAAGCAAGTATATAATACACAACTCTTACACACGAAAGTACATGAAGACTACAAGCTACACATACACACACACACATACACATATATGTAGATATACAAATACAAATATACACTGTCTATATGTGCGTGTGGGCATATATATATATATATATATATATATATATATATATATATATACCTGTATGTTTACACACACACACACACATAGGCACATGCACATCGAGCGCTTTAGAATTAGCCTAAACTTGATCTTCCACCACTCACTACCATTTGTTACATATAAGATTCCGTCTTAATGAAAAGAATGCTGAATATTTACTAAAACAGCGTATGCAATCACGATCTTGTCAAGCTGTGCAAAGGAATCTGTTACTAACCAACTCTTCCGTATATTTTTTAGCTGTCTTGATTGAAAAATGAACTCGTGCATATTTCATGAAGTTTGTGGTGTAATAAATCTCTTGTGGGGTGTTCTATTCTGGATACGCTCATATTCCCACGAATCATATTCCCACACATCAAACTTTCATGTAGTTTCAAAATTTGCAGCTACTAATAGAATTTTCATAAATAACATAGTTAACTAGAGATCCAACTAATTAATTTATAGGGAGTGGAGTATAGATCATTAGACGATCATGTATTTTATGTGATATTACATGATATCCCTATATAGCATAATTATAAGTCAATTTCCCAATAATGTATGAAGGTTCTATTAAAAGTACGTTAGGAACTCTTACAAACTACGATAGTATCTCCCGTCCTCTCTCTCTCTCTCTCTCTCTCTCTCTCTCTCTCTCTCTCTCTCTCTCTCTGCCTCTCTCTCTCTCTCTCTCTTTCTCTCTCTCTCTCTATTTGTCGCTCACACTATCTCTATCTATCTTCTCTCTCCCCCCTCTCTCTTGTCTTTCTGCATATATACATATTATATTTGTATAGTCATATTTAACACGCTTGTGTGTGCAGGATGATGTTAAATATTCTTTTCTAATCTAGGCAACAGGCCAGAAGGGGGCCAGTCGATCAGATCGACCCAAGCACGCACTTGGTACTTAACTTTTCGGCACCGATATTTATCTATCTATCTATCTATCTATCTATCTATCTATCTATCTATCTATCTATCTATCTATCTATCTATCTATCTATTTATTTATCTATCTATCTATTTATCTAACTGTATATATATATATATATATATATATATATATATAACGCGAGAGAGTTAGGGGTTGGGGGTTCAACCCACTAAGGGATAGTATCTATCCAGTATACTGCTGGGAGGGTACCCAATTATTGCTACACTAGTGCTATCCTATATATATATATAATGTTATCTCCAGCGTCTCCTGCTTTCTGTCCTTCCCTGTACCTTGGTCAAACTGTACGACCCTTGACTGACTGGTTCGCCTAGCCCCCCTCCCCCTCGGGACATCAGACTCGGCAATGACACCCTGGTCTCGCGCCATCTCCGCTCTACCTGTCATTCGCTAGAACATCTGTCTGCGTTCGGACAGTCTCTGCACAGTGGCCACCCGGACACCCGCCTTCGCCGTGAACAGCAATTGATCTTCTCTCTTCATTCCTTTGCACTATTTGGGCTCAACCCACTTCCTCTCTTCATCTGACTTCAATCTCACCTCGCTTCATTTGACATCAATCCCAAACGGATTACCACTCACCCTCTCTACCTACACACCAACATAATCCCCACCTCGGTATCCTCACTCACACGCTCTACTATGCATACACCCATACACACTGTTCCACTCATCACTCACTTCACACACACATTACACACACATACCATTATACACGCCTACAACACCTTCCCACTCACACACAGTTTTCAGCACCTCCTACACACACAATCTTCAATAGCGTTACCACACAAACCATTCTGTTTAACTCAGTACACATCCCAAACACCGTCATGCACATTATCAAACACACACAAGCACATATTACCTGAACACAGATAATATATACTCACACGCACACAGAGGCACATAACACCTGAACACAGACAATACATACACATACACACACATGCAACACACATAGACAAAAATGATTTTTGCCCACGTACATACAATAGACACACACACATACACATATACCCTCATACATGTACACTCACCACACACGTTACATACCCACATACACCCGCATTCACTCACCCCCATTCACACATACACACTTACATGCTCACACACACCATTGTCACAGATATACACTCGCTTCCGCACTTCCTGTTGTTGGATTCAATATGAATTATCTCCCCTTTCTTTAGCATTATCTCCCTTTAATTCAACCTCTTTTTTTGCAATCATCCCTTTGTTGGATCACTGAACCTAACAGGTTTTTCTTAGTCTCTCTCTATTTTTTTCCTCTTATTCATTTCTGTCGAAGAGCGTAGGCTCGAAACGTAAAATACTTTTCCATTTTACCCGATCGTCCATTAAATACATTTGCTTGTTATTCCTATAACTGTCTTCGCCTCTGTTTTTCTATGAATTTTGACTATACACCACCCGCACTCATATACACATACATACACAACATACACACACACTCACTAACACACACACATACACACACACACGCACACACGCACACACACACACACATGTATATATATATATATATATATATATATATATATATATATATATATATATATATATATATATATATATATATATATATATATATTTGTACAAATGCATAACGGCATACACACGCATACACCCGTGTATATAGTTGTCACTAGACCTTATAAAGTATTTCCACCGTGAAAAATAATGAGATAAGCTTTAATATACATATAATATATAAATATTAGGGAATTTGTGAAAATGTAAAAATATAAAGTTCTTGCAGAAATGCTATATAGACACATTTGGAGAACATATTATGAAGGGATTCTTCATAAAAGTACCAACACTAATATATATTGGCTTCTGCATGCATAGACGTTTCTTTTTTTTTTTGTTTTTCTTAGGTCTTCAATTTTTTATTCTTTATCTTATATTGGAGCAGGAAACAAAACAAATGTGAATATAATAATCTTTATCGATATAAGACGTCTGTATAAACTGTTTTCCTATTTTACCCTTTACTCCTCCCTCCACATTCTTTCTCTCGCTCTCATTCTCTCTCTCTCTCTCTCTCTCCCTCTCTCTCTGTCTCTCTGTCTTTCTCTCTCTCTCTCTCATATTCTCTCTCTCAGACACACACATATGCACCCGTACACAAACAAACACACTTACATAAATATATTTACGCAATGTTCTCTACGTATAAACATCCGAATAGCGAATAAAATATTTCCACTTTCTCTTTCCTTGTTAATAGTGAATTGATAAATATAAAAAAAAAAAAAAAACGAGAGTGAAACCAGAAAAAAAATATTTCGCACGCCTGAGGGTGGACTGTGTCAGAAAGTAAAGAAACTGTGTTGTCTCATGTTCGAATGTAATAGATGGTATCGGGTTTACTGAACAGAGCCCTTAGGTTGCGTAAAACAAAATATATTTCCAAATAACCCTTCCAGGTTCAGAGGGGATATTTAGACACTTTTACAGAACACTGGTAGCTGCTCAGCAACAATTTAGTAAACTTTGAACGACACATTATGAAATATCTATCAGATAATATATATATAAATATATATATATGTATATATGTATATATATATATATATATATATATATATATATATATATATATATATATATATATATATATATATATGTATGTATGTATACATACATGCATGCATACATACATACACACACACACACATACACACACACACACACACACACACACACACACACACACACACATATATATAAACAGGTAAATGGAAACTTCTTGATATTATTTATTCTCCATTAGACCTTTTCCCTTTGCTAATGGGAATTGTAATGATTTGTATGTTATATAGCTGGAAATTAACCCAAGTGACTTTATATATATTCTTATTCTTTTACTTGTTCCAGTCATTTTGACTGTAGCCCTGCTGGAGCACCACATTGTAATCAAAGAAATCGACCCTGAACTTATTCTTTGTAAGCCTGGTACTTATTATATTGTCTCTTTTGCAGAACCGCTAAGTGGTTGGGACGTAAATGCACCAACATCGGTCGTCAAGTAATGACGGGGGAACAAACACTTACACAAACACACACACACACACACACACACACATATATATATATATATATATGACAGGCTTCTTTTAATTTCTATCTATCAAACGCACTCACAAGGCTTTGGTCGACTCGAGGCTATAGTAGAAGACACCAGCCCAAGCTGCCACGCAGTGGAACCGAACCCATATGTTTGGGAAGCAAGCTTCTTACAAACACATCCACATCTGCACCTATATGTGTGTGTGTGTGTGTGTGTGTGTGTGGTGTGTGTGTGTGTGTGTGTGTGTGTGTTTGTGTGTGTGCGCGCGCATATTTATGCGTGTGCATGTTATTTACAGGAAGAGAGTCACATAGATGTATATATACACATAAAGACATATTACGACAGAGAGGGAGTAAAAGAGAGAGAGAGAGAAAGAGAGAGAGAGAGAGAGAGATAGAGAGAGAGAGCGGGGGAGAGTCAAATGTAATTCTAGTTATTCTTTCGTTTATTTTGATCATACCACAGCGTTTATGCTGGAGTCCCACGATCGAATAGAATCCAGTACATATTTTCAAGTTTGCTTCCTATATTATGGGGTGCAGCTCAGTTAAGTTCATGCAGTTTAAGGAAAACTAGTTGCGTCGCTCTAGACATCATAAGAAGCTCTAAGACAGATGTATAACCATTCACGCTCAGCTACGTACATATATATGTGTCTGTGTATGTGTCTCTGTGTGTGTATGTGTGTGTGTATGTGTGTGTGTCTGTGTGTGTGTGCGTGTGTGTGCGCGCGTGAGAAAGAAAGTATTCTTGTGTAACAAGTGTGCACGCAAACGTATGGTTTGCAAGTCATTACTGGCCATCGGGATATGTAGTCCACATTTGACGAAGGACCTTGCGTTGGAACAGAACACGAAGCCAAGTATTCATTAAGTGAAATTTGTAGACGTCCAGGCATGGTTCCTTGTTATTATTATTAAGAAATAGGTAATGGTTATTGCTTATATTATGAAAGTATTCTTACGTTTTTCACCACAACTGTATCATGTTGGTATGCATGCTAACAACCATATAAGTTCATCAGAGTCGGGAATTGTTTCGACTGGAAGTATGAGTACATCTACATATGTCTATCTATCTATCTATCTATCTATCTATCTATCTATCTATCTATCTATCTATCTATCTATCTATATATATATATATATATATATATATATATATAAATTTATGTGTATATATATACGTATATGTGTATATATGTGTATTTATATATATATATATATATATATATATATATATATATATATATATATATATATATATATAATGTTTTTTTTTTAAATTTGTTTGCATTATGTTTTTAATGTGGATACTACGAAACACACAAACGCTCCTACATACATACACGCAAGTAACATATATAGGTGTATACACATACATACATACATACATACATACATACATACATACGTGCATACATACATATGTGTGTGTGTGTGTGTGTGTGTGTGTGTGTGTGTGTGTGAAAATCTACATATTTCACTTATATACGCCAGTGTATCCAGGTTTCGTAATTTTTGTTGATTGCGGAATATATTGTCATAAAAATTACATATTAATAGTACTAGTCTCTTCCCACGCATCCTCATCCACACTGCTACCACCCACAAATATGAAACCACATCTAGAATAACTACATTTTTTCTTTATAGAAATATTTGTTTTTTCTAAGTTGATTTTTCAATATATATATACAGATATACACATTTATATATATATATATATATATATATATATATATATATATATATGTATATGCTTTCACATATGTAGAACATCTTCCTAGGTCTTCATTTCCCTATTTATAGCTCAGGAAATATAGGAACAAATGTGAATATCTATAATCTTTACAGGCATACAACCTAACTAAAATCTATATATGTCTATGAAAGCCTTATAATGTACTTCAAAAATAAGAAACAAAATACATGAATAACGAAATATTATATATTTTGAGTTTCATTCTTAGGAGTAAGGCAAAACAATTTTGGTAAATAAATCGGAACATGACAAAAGTAACTAATTACCAAACCCTGAGGGGCAATTGTTTCTGTAGCTATACAAGATGTGGGTATTCCTTTGTCTCTTGCCCGAATGTATACAGTAGTGGTTTTATCTTGCGAAGCCCTCAAGAGGAAACAATATATATATATATATATATATATATATATATATATATATATATATATATATATATATATACTATCTAATACACACAGACACACACACATGTCCTATATTTGTAACTATTTTTGTGCGTATGCATACATATATGTATATGTATGGTGTGTTACTTGATGGGTTGTATTTTCGACAAAAAAGAATTAAAAGAATTATACTAAATTATTGGATATTTGTAGGTAGTAGTGATCAATTAAAATAAAAATATAAATAAAGTACCTATATATTCTACTGAGTTTGTTTTCTGTAATATTTTGTCCTTTACGTATGTACGTGTATGTCTGTAAATATTGAAATATTCATGCACACACGCACACAAACGCACACAAACATATAGATTATGCGTGTGTTTTCCGATAATATTTTGCTAAAATATTATTTTACGACTGATAATTGAGCGCGGATATGTAATTGTGTTAGTTCAAATAAATAAATACATGACATATGTGAACTGAATTCAAATTTAACAGCAATTGAAATTGTTTGGAATTACGACGACATTTTCTGCTGTTTATATTTATCAATATGAAGTACTACAAATCTTTCCTGACGTGAAGTTTGAACTCTCAGATATCCGTGACTAAAAGAAATCTCTTCTTCA
The DNA here is from genome assembly GCF_046866305.1 of Octopus bimaculoides. Classification (NCBI taxonomy): domain Eukaryota; kingdom Metazoa; phylum Mollusca; class Cephalopoda; order Octopoda; family Octopodidae; genus Octopus; species Octopus bimaculoides. The sequence goes on along the minus strand of NC_142942.1, from coordinate 7,147,910 downwards.
ACCGAATCCACTACGCCTTTTCAAATAGAAGAAGGGCTGCTATACTCGAAATTTATTCTATAGGAACAGGATCGGTATTTGATATGTGTATATTGAAATATGTCACGGCACAAATGCTTTTATATCATAAATTCCTTTATATTGCGCAGTATTTTAAATCTACCCAAATAAAACACACACAGACATACACACACTCACACATACATGTATACATACACAATTACATATATATATTAGTGTGTACTTACAAATAGCCTACATTTAAAATAACTTGTGTATATGCTCAACGTATTTCTAAATGTATTCTTCGGCACTGTGTATTCTAATGATTCACTTAATTCCTCTCTCTACCTTCAAGTTATTTCTCTGTATCGGAAATAGAAATTTCCTAATAATGTCTCTTCCGCTATGATATACTTTCAATCTATCAAGATTGTAACACATCGTTACGCACACTGTATACACACAGATTTGACTGGGAAATAAGTAATCATAGTTTCAAATTTATTACGTGGATGATTATATTGCAAAAGTTTACGAAGATGGCAATAAATTAGAATTGAGCAACGAGAATACTAATCTCGTGGGTTACTTAAGATAATCTTTTGATTTAGTTTTAGATACTCATGACAAAGGCATATTAAAGAAGATTAATATTAATTATATATATATCTCACATGACATTGGTTAAGTAACTAATTTATAGGTAGCTGCTGATATTGCCATTTCTGTATAATCAATTTAGCTTTTAGTATAAATCGCTTGGTGTAATTTTAAAAGTTGTACTAAGCCGTCATCCTATTTAATACCACCACCAGGCCCCTGTGTTTTCATTCGTGGAATATAGTCCCTTGCAGGCATTTGGATTATATCCCCGATCTGATGGCAATGCCTTTGCTGTAATTTTTTCTTCATCGGTTTCCCACACGTCTCTAACGCATTGTAAAAGTTTCATTGCTATATATCAATAAAAAATACTAGTAATAGTAGTTACAATATTAACAGCAATTCAACAAAAAAATAACAAGAAAATAAAATAGCAGCAATTCAACAACAATAAAAATAATGAAGAGACTACAACTAATAGTGCCTTTATTTTGGTTACGTATATTCTTGGTTGTGTTTGGCCCTACCCACAATTTTCCAAATTAATTCCTTCCTCTCTTACGTATATGCTTGGTTGTCTTTGGCCCGACTTACAATTTTCCAAACTTTTTATTGTTTAGTAGTGCAAATGTTCGCCTCGTGGGTATGCAAGAAATGGCTTTCATAATAAAAAAAAAAATGTGATTCAGAAAGGAAAATATAGAAGGAATTCTTATAACTGCGTGTAACAGTAGATATACTTAGATGTGAACTGTTGTTAAAAAGAAAACGACGATACTAATTCGGTATTACTTATATTTGTATCTCTTGCGATAAGAAATATTTAGACGAAGCAAAGGACAAATAGATATTCAGCATTAATTTGATTTGATGGAGACACAAATACACAAATTAACGCTTGCATGATAGATGGATTATAATTGGCACTCCGACGCATCAGTACTTACACTATTCTACTTGTCTTTGATGCATCCATCATTCTTCACTTAACGACTTGCTTGTGCTTTTTCTCTCAAATCGGTTAATCCTCCATATGTGATACCGCTTATAGTGATAGTTGATGCGATGAAAAATATCATATATCTTAATTTCCATTATAATGGCATATGAAATTAAAATGTTCACTGTCACACATGATACTTCTAGGAACTCCATACAAATAATACAACTAAACATTAAATTTCATTCATAAACCTTTCTCTATAGATTCACAAAATACGTTATGTTTAAACAAGTAATTTAAAAGAAATATGCAACTATCAAAAAAGTTCCAATCACACAGAAAAATGCAGTTAGTCTGAACACAACATGCCAGACCCACCGTAAAACGAAGCCATATGACTACTTGGCAACGAGTCCCTGATCAATACATTCCAAACTTTCACCTACATATCTGCCGTCATTTTGTACTCTGTAATCGATGTTAAAACCACAATAACGTTTATGAAGATTCATTTCACGGCAACATTCTCCAATCACAACAGATACATATTGTTTATACTGCTAACACTCCTAACTACAGTTAGTTAGCCTATAGTAACACGATAGAATTCTTCTGCTCGTGTGGTAGTGAAGCTCGAAATCAAACTTCTAGCTGTTTCCGGCGTATTTATTATTATTATATTTGTTCATTTAGTGCATTTATGGACATAACGCAATGTGCCTTTCTCTGTATGGCATAACAAAACAGCAAGAACATTATCAAGACAAGTAACTAAATACCATGTGTCACCTCGTCTAGTATTTTCCAAAGGAAGTGATTAATAACCGAAATCACCGATTGTCTTTCGTATTGGCAAAAATAAATCTATGAATGTACAACAATATCTGTTTCAACACCAAATTTCAGATAAAAGCGTTCAGAAACATTATAATTATTATTATACGATATCATGTTCCCATTGCTGTAATCTTTCTTACTCATATTTTCATGATAAAATGAACGTCGTCATGGTTATCTCTAGTTCAATGATGTTTATTGTAATGACAGCGCTGATACTGAGACAAAAATCATGAAACTAATGATAATTATTCTGAAGATTTTGATGATTATGATAATCAAAACTTATTCTTTATATTTATTAGAACTTTTGCCAAATCTCTCTGATGATTTTTAATGTTATTTTGCTTGACTGGTGTAGAGAAAAAGAAGAAAAAAAAAGAAACAAGACATCTATATCTGATATTCGCAAACATACGCATAATATATATTTCCATATACTTGATAAACTGTCATATATATATTTTTTGAAGTATTTTAAAGCATTTTATATTCTATATAATAATGTACATTTTAATATTTCTCGCACATACAATCGTTATTAAATGGAATCTCGTACTATCGTCTTTCCTTCTATATTATGGGCTTGCTCACAATTCTAAAAATAATATTTATTAAATTCTCTAGATATTAAAATAAGTTGTTGCTGTTTCTTCAGCTTTTAATTTCTATTTCTATGGTTATTTAATGATCTCCAGTGACTTTTTGTAACCACTAGCTTTCAATCAATATTTATATCTCTTCACATGTGTCGTAGAGAATTTTTAGGCCAAGTAATTAAAAATTAGAATTGAGTATTACGTACAGTACGTATTAGCTTTTAGATAATACTAGCTATGCACTTATGTCCATTTATTCGTCTATAAATTTAGAACAGTAGTTCCCAAAGTGGGCACTACTGCCCCCCCCCCCCCCGTCACGGACGTGAATATTCTTTCCTACGAGATTTCCGGACCCCAGTTATGAACTTATTTGCGTACAGCCAATCAGAGCTCAACTATCAAAATAGTGTCGAAAATGCATATTCACGAAAATACTCTGGTTGAGTTGAGTGGAAAATGTGCATTATAGCAAAATCTAACAGTCCTAAATGGGTTAACGGGGTTTACAAATGTGAAATTTAGTGTATTAAGTGAAAGGAAAGTTGCTCACCAATGATGCTATCAGCGTTACCAATTTGCGTAATCTACTAGAAAATGTAAATGAGTGTATTTTCCTAATGTTTTGACTGATTTCGTACTTTCCTAATTTAAAATGTTGATGTTGATCTGGAAACATCGTAATCAATATGGCGTTGTATCGTATTGCGCCCTTTTTGCATATATCAATGAGTACATGCAGAATCGCTAATCTCAATCTGAGTATAGGTAGCTAATGTCAACTCCATATAGAGATGGTGCTCAATTGATCTATTAGCTTTATTACGGGCATATAGTCCTTACAAAGAATGGACACCAGAAGGACAGACAACAAAAAAACGTGGGGTACAGATAACGAATGATGAGCATCTAATGTGGTATTTATAATGAGAAGATGTAATGGCTTCCGAGCCCCCCAAATCTCGCAGTTCCAATTGATCTATAAAGATGGTAGGTGGGATGTGGTGCTTATGTGAAACTTGCTCAGCGGTACTCACAGAGTGGCATACACCATTGTATACCTGACTGTCTGTACTGTAGTGGTACACAATATGTGGATTTTCAAGGTTAGCTCTGATTGGCTGTATACAAATGAGTTCATTACTGTACTCCAGAACTTTAGTGGGAAAAGGTCTGTTGCCCCGGACGTGATATTTTTTCCCACGAAAAACCAATGAACTCATTTGCATACAGCCAATCAGAGCTCACCTTGATCTTGTTATCAAGTTAACAAACACACTGTAGTAAGTAAACTAAGGACGAAGAACGGTGTTGTCGACCGATCGCCAATTTATGCCTGATTTTAGAGGGAGACAAGTAATTAGATAGATTTAGATCTATACCTATTATCGGATTTTGTTAGGGCAACATATGGTAAAATGTGGATGGAAAAAATGACGGTACAGGGTGATTTGCAAGCAACCCTCTCCTCTTACTGTTGTACAAAGTAAACAACAACACAAATAACAACGCAGAGGCAGCAATGGTTAAAACAAGATCAAGAACAACACGCATTATTAAAAGAGAAAAGAAGCATGGTCATTCCTTATTCAAGTGAACTTAACTTATCTTCCATCGCTTGTGATGCGCTCATAAATTAGTTTCATAGTTGAGCTCTGATTAGCTGTATGCAAATGAGTTCATAAGTGGGGTCCAGAATTCTCGTGGGAAAAAAAAAAATTTCGCACACCGGAGGATGTATGTAAAAACAACAAAATAATGGGTTAATTAGGTTAAGTTTTATTTGGGAAATACAGTTTTGTCATACTTCATTCAGAAAGCTGTCTATGTCGGTGGTGATGAGTGGAGCAGAGATCATTAGGAATGTGAACAGGGGCCCAAGGGGCGGCAGTCCGAAAAGTTATAGGTACCACTGCTTTCGAACATAAAGCTCGTGGTCTGATTCATTCATATTTTCTAATTAGACACAGCTCCTGTGCTGATTTACATTCTTTCAAGGCCATATAACTTTTTATCTATTTATTGTCCTGCAGGTTTTAGGTATTATACTGAGGCCATACTCAGGCGTGGATGTCATGGTTTAAGTGAATAAAGAGTATGAATTTGGTAACTTTTCTCAGTTCACCCGTTTGCCAAGCTTCTATGGAATAGAGAGAAGAAAGGAATAAAGGCCAGGTGTGTAAGTGAATAAAGACCAGATGTTAGGGGTGTTGTGGTCGCAGAAATTGTCTGACAGCCATGACCGGGTTCACCTGCTTGTGTGGCATGGTGCAGAGTCCTGTTGCCAGACATAGGGTCTTGACTCAGGGTAGCACTACCTCCTCCAGACACTTGATGTTGGCCTCCGTGTTGAGTCTGAGGCCGTGTGAGATGGAGGTAGGCATAACGTCGCCATCACTAGTGATCACTTTCACTTGAGTGGATGTTTGATTTTTATCACTTTCGGTACATGTCATCAGATTGCACTATCCTCAGATTGACACCCAAACACTCTTAAACGTTCGTATTGGGGCTTCCGTATTGCCAGAAAATAGAAGTACAAAATGAATAGGTAAGGGCTGGAGAAACAAGCTTTAACAGGAGACAGGGCTTAAAAGCCCTTACCATTTGTGTAAACTGTCCTGTTTTTGTTACCAACTGGGACGTTCCGCAAATCCCAACTTTTATTTAATTTGCTTTTCGAGAGCGACTGTTTTGACGAAGACGTATCTTGTCCTAACCCTCGAAATGCGGAGTAGATAAAACAGTGGACAACTGATGAAGGGATTGTTCTTTATGATGCCTGTCTCGTTTTTCTATTTGTTTCATTCGTTATTCAAAAAAAGTTCGTTTTCTATGTTTTTGTATTTTCATGTTCTCGTTTTTCATGTTGTTTACATTTTTTGACGTCCTGTACCCATATATGCAAATCTATATACATATATATGGAATTATGTACATGTTTGTATGCATAAATGCATATATATATATATATATATATATATATATAAAGAGAGAGAGAGAGAGAGAGAGAGAGAGAGAGAGAGAGAGAGAGAGAGAGAGAGAGAGAGAGAGAAGATAGAAAGGGAGAGAGACAATGATAGATAGACAGATAGACAGATGATATCTAAATTTTATACACATACAAAAAAAAAAATATGCATTCATGCATATATGTATGTATTTATACATTTTCTTCTCTGTGTCACTATGTGTAGTCTCCGCTCTTTGTACCATCGTGCCTGAAGCTATCGCTTCGATCGTTTTATTTTCTATTTGACTCCGTTTGCAATTTTTCCAGCAACCCCTATCATTTCCCCACATGTATTCTTTTCCATAGTTGTCGTTCTATTTCACACATTCTCGTTTCTTCCACCGCAACTTAAATACAATGCTGGCATCTCTGGAATGAACTATTTTGTCACATTTGCCGTAATTGTATTCGGCAATTCATGAACGGATCAAAATTCTGCTCCTGTGTTTGTTCTTTGACTTGGTTTTGCCAGTAAATTTCTTTTTGTTCTGCATTACCTCCTTTGATGATGAAACTTATATTTTATTAGTTAAGAACTGAAGCGTATGGAACATTTTTTTCTCCGATCTTTTTATCTATGTCATTGTGAATTTGGATAACAAAATATAGCTGGTTCTATATAGCAAATTTTTCACATGGATTTCGCATATTTATGCAATATTCCTCCACAATGCCCTGATCAAACATCTATTCGTGTAAAATGACATTTATGCGTTTATAGTAAGACTCAATTTCCGAAAAAGGGCAAAGAAGCATTAGATTTTTACCAGCATCGAATCTACTTCAAAAGATAGTATACTTAATAACTTTGATGACCTTGCGAATATTCCTTTGCAGCATCTAGAATCATTGTTAACAGAATCAAATAAGTATATTCTAGTACAAGACGCCGAGTAATACAAGTGCCAGCAAAACGTATTTAGTGGTAACAATAATGTGTTCCAATAAGATTTGTCTGCATTAACACATTTCACAAACAGTTTATAAAAGCTCAAAATGATGAGATATATACGTGCGGTAAGTAGGTTGCTTCTGGGGTCAGTCCCACTGCTTGACACCTTAGTCAACTGTCTTCTACTAATGCTTCAGGCTGACCAAAGCATTGAGCTTGAATATGGTTGACGTATGTATAAAGAAGCCCGTGGTGCACACACACACACACTCTCACACACACACACACACACACACACTCACACACACACACACACACACACACACGATGGGAAGCATGCTTCTTATCACACAAACACTCTTGCCACTCATATATCTGTCATTTACTTTGAGCTTCTATAAACTGTTTGTGAAATGCATTAATGTATATATATTATATATATATATTAATGTATGTATACTTAAGTTTGTGTGCCTCACTGTTTTTCCCCATCATCGCTTGACAATGGTTAATTGTTTGTTTACGTTTCCGTAACTTAGCAGTTCGGGATAAGTGTCCAATATAATAAGAACCAGGTTTAAAAAACGAATAATTACTGGTGTTCATTCATTCGACTAAAAGTTCTTCAAGACGGTGCCCCAGCATGGCCGCACATTAATGACTGAAACATAGATAAGATTAAACTTTAACTAATATAGATTTGTATCGCTGTCGAATGTTAAGAAAACATCTCTTGTTTAAAATGTGTCAAAAGCGTTGCTCTTTGCTTTAGGTAGAACATTTTTTTGTGTGTACTTCTGCATGCAACATTAACAACTACATACATTTGTATAGTCTAAGCTAAATACAGCGTTAGGAAATATTACTGAACAGTGAGTGAATGAAGGTTCTCCCACCATTTTAGTTGGACGGTTGTTGGTTTTCCGAGAGACTTAGTCTTACCGTTCTCCTCTATATCTTGGTAATTATGTGGGGCCATAACTCACACGCTTACATGCACACGATGTGCACAATCACTCACACACATACACTCACACGGAGACACACATTTCTACATATGCATATATATACCTGTGAAGGCGCGTGGCTTAGCGGTTAGGGTATTCAACTCACGGTTGTAATGTCGTGAGTTCGACTACATGGTGATGCGCTATGTTCTTGTGCCAGACACTTTATTTCACGTTGCTCTAGTCAGCTCGACGAAAATAAGTTGTACCCTTAATTCAAAGGGCCAGCCTTGTAACATTTCGTGTCATACTGAATCTCTTTCGGACTACGTTAAGGATTCGAATTTCTGTAGAGTACATATTTATATACATGCATACATACGCGTGTCTGTGTGTGCGTGTGCTTGTGTGTGCTTGTACTTTTTTAATCGGGAGAGATTAAAAACGCCAGTTAACTAAGATTATCATGGCAGTTAGTAAATAAGACTGTAATTATATAATCTATAAACAGTATCGAAGTAAGAAATTTAAGGCAACCTATATTCCTTGTAGTTCTCAAAAATTTGGAAAGTAAAACAACGGAATTGCTAGTGAATCTTGTGTTTTAAGTCAGCCAGTGAAGTATGTTCTCTCTTGTGAATCTCACATTTAGCTGAATCATTAACAGGTCGGCGAAACTGCTTAGCAGCATAATTTCCAGCGGTCTTACGCTCTGAGTTCATATTCTGCCGTGACCAACATTTTCCATCATATCAGATCCGATAAAACAAGTACAAGTTCAGCATTGGCTTGAATGTACCGAAATTAGAAAGATTCGTTTTTAATTCTTGAGAAGCTTGGTGAATCACTTCCATTGATAATATCTAACAAGATTAACTTCTGTTCTATGTCTACACTTCTTTGGAATTAAACACTAGATATTTTTAATACTGTATTATCATTATTTCCTTGAAATTTAATTTATCTGACTTTGTTGATGATATCAATAATATTTCCAGTTTTTATAATGTCTGTGTTCCCAGAGGGACATATATAGTCAAGCTTCAGCTAAATCTCAGTTAAGTGAAGATTTTCAACTTATTATATTACGCATTCGAGGTCTCACACATATATGAAACATCTTCTGATTTATTTTCTCTCTAATGTTTTTATTCATAACAACTGTTGTTAATACCCCTTGAATTCTAAGCTTTTTTATGGTAACAGTTGTGAATTTGTTGATGAGCTTTCATTAAAAAATATTTCTGTTGTTTTCACCATAACACTCGGCTGTTTGAGGAAGTCATCTCCACTGCACTACACCTTGGTCTACTGGAGAACAAGCGAACCACGTACATTGGGTATGCGTGGTCGATTATATATATATATATATATATATATATATATATATGTGTGTGTGTGTGTGTGTGTGTGTGTGTGTGTGTGTGTGTGTGTGTGTGTGTGTTGCACTCCGTCGGTTATGACGACGAGGATTTCCAATTGACACGATCAGCGGAACAGCCTGCTCGTGAAATTAACGTGACTGAGCACTCCACAGATACTTGTATCCTTAACGTAGTTCTCGGGGAGATTCAGCGTGACCACAGAGTGTGACAAAGCTGGCCCTTTCAAAATAGAGTACAGAAGAGTTCGCCACCATCCCCTGCCGGAGCCTCGTGGAGCTTTAGGTGTTTTCGCTCAATAAACACTCGCAACGCCAGGTCTGGGAATCGAAATCGCGATCCTAAGACTGCGAGTCCGCTGCCCTAATCACTGGGCCATTACGCTGCCACACACACACACCCACACACACACACATATACTTTTTATTAAGTCCGAAAAAATCTTCACAAACAGTTACTTAGAGCTTCGCGTCACCGTGCGGCGGAAATTTGTGACGTTATAGTATGATGACAACCACCCGACAAACCATAACGTGATTCACTTAGTGACAATTTAAGAAGAACTTCCCGGCTTAAATAAAGAGGCAGGTTACGGTACATTTCGTATTTGTGGAAGGAATTTCAACCATGTTTCGTGGTCTGCTACCACAACAGCTCCTTTATAGGATCCAGTTAGCTCAAGACATCATCAGGAGGAACCACGTCCGGTTTTGGGCCCTACTCCTCTACCGTTTTGACGTGGCGCCCACCCCTTTCGGAGGTGTCTTCAGCTCTGGCGTTGGGTGCATGCCTTCTTTCTTCTATTCCCCGGCCTCTTCGATGCAGCATCAACGAGTGTCAGCGTCCGACTGACTGTCTTGTCAAATTCCCCTTTTTATACCTGCTGCTAGGCTCCAGCAGGCTGCCCAGCAAGTTGTCACGTGACACTGTCTAAATTTCCCGCTGCTACGGTCCAGTAGGCAGCCCCAGCAAGTTGTCAAATGACACTGTCTAAACTTCCCGCTGCTAGGCTCCAGCAAGTAGTCACGTGACACTGTCTAAATTTTAACTGACAATGGAGGGCGCGTAATCTTAGCCCACGTATGCTCTAACTGAGATCGTCACCTGTCAATCAGCGAAGCCACTTCAGTGTCAGCCCGTCTCACCTAATGATGTTATTTTTACAATTGTTTCACCTTTCTTGCCTTTTTGCTGTTGTATACACACACACGCACCCCCCCCCACACACACATGCACACACTCATTTATACACTCATAAGAAGGTATATCTAGCCTTCTATGTTTCTATTGTGTTCGTAAGGCTCATGATCTTCAGAACTTAAGTTATTTTGTCAGATGGTGTCTATAACCGTAGAACCGAAAGCTAAATGTTGCTTAAAGTTTGCTTCGACAAAGAAATCATTAAACATATGTTATATTTCAGGGTGTAGACATTTCATTTCATATAATATAAAATACAAATAAGTAACAGCTAAACCTATTTACCAATTAAAAAGACTGACAGGAAGACTATGTAGTTTTGGCAGTTTTATTATGAGAAAGCACGAGATGAATGAAAATATAAGGATAAAGTTGTTGACAAAGTTTTGTCTAAATATTAAGTAAATTGTCGTGTCACGTATCACTTGAACGTAAATTTGGCAATTTTCCAGCTTCATTAATTTAGACATATGATAGTGAAATTCTTCTATAAAATGTTGTCCGTTAATAACTAGCTGCCGAAAATTTTCTTTGATCGTAGATGTATTCGGCTTTTCCTGCCTAAATGGTTTATCTCTTGATTCAAAACTACTTTCATCATATACATATATTTTTAGCTTATTAGATATATCTCCTCTTTCCCATTTATGTATGACAGTGTGTTAGCTTTTTTCTCTTTCTTTTTCTATCACGGTCCATCACAGATTCTTCTGGATTCGAATGTTAGTGATATCCACACCAACCCTAAACTGATCATTTTATTATACCCATCTCATTCAATTGTTTCTTCTCTTTCAATCCGAAGAATTAGTCTTCTTTAAAACCATAAAAAATAAATGGGTGTTGCATTTAATTGAAAGTAATTGACAGATTCATTTGTATTTCCCTCTACCAAATGTATAGGTTTATGAATCGTTGTTATCTAAACCCTCTTGTTATTCCATATAATTCTAAATGTCCTTATGTATGCTCTTGATTATTTAAATTATGCTGGTTTTCGATTTGCATGAAATATCAGGAAAAAGGAAGCAGACACTGTTATCCAACTGACAGTATAAATGTGTACCAGTGAAATGAGGGAAAATGTGTCGTTTAAAACGTCTTTGATCATAAGTCTGTTCGATCGTGATTGAGTCGATATTGATTTCCATCATGCATCTAAAAACACTTTCATTAATCTTTTCTTCCAATGCTTTTATGTCTCCTTGGAATTTTTTCTGGCTGTATGGTAAGAAGCTTGCTTCCCAACCACATGCTTTCCGGTTCAGTCCTACTGCGTGGCATCATGGCAAGTGTCAGCTACTATAACTTCGGGCCGCCCAAAACCTTGTGAGTTGTAGACGGAAAATAAAAGAAGCTCGTCCTATCTATCTATCTATCTATCTATCTATCTCTCTATCTATCTATCTCTCTATCTATCTGTGTGTTTGTGTCTATGTGTGTGTGTGTTTGTCTTTATATCTTCCTACCGCTGTTGGTGTGCTTTTGTTTTCGTAACCTAGTGGTCCGGCAAAAGACACCGATATAATAAGTACTATGCTTTAAAAACTAACGCCTGGAGTCGAATTGTTCGATTAACCCCTTGATGTTGATGCCCCAGCAAGGCCGCACTCAAATGAGTGAAACATGTAGAATAATAAAAGATAAACTATACTCAACTCTCTTCCTAAAATACTTGGTTTCGGACACTCAAATTTTATATGTACGACGTATTCTACTACTTAGTAATAACTACCAGGATGATGAGAATATGGTTTCGGTATCGTGAACTTTAGCTTGTTTTTCTGTATTTCTGAATTGACATGTAATCTTAGAACGTAATTTTTGAACGGTTTTCTTGTAAGAATTTGTTACACTCCTTCTTCGTTTTATATATCATGATTTTGGATTCTTCTCTCAAGCAATATGCAAATATGCACTAGAATTTAAAGGTAGGGCATGTTATTTAACAGGGCTCGTTTAACATACGTGGGGATTATTTTTTACCGCACCTAAAACCCAAATCGGCTAGCGTAGTTTCTCCTGTATTGAATTCACCTTATCGTTTCGTGTAGTACCACGATGAAAATTTGTGCAATGGTCTCCAATAATGCTGATGTAGCACATTCCATTGGTATCTCATTCAGACATTTCATTATACACACACACACACACACACACACACGCATATATATATATATATATATATATATATATATATATATATATATATATATATATATATATCATCGAACAATATCTCATCCACTCTAACAGCGCTCAGTCTTAAACATATAATATGAACCTTGATTTGTCTCTGTTTGTGCACGAAAGATTTAAAACCATGCATCTGTGACAATAGTCGGCAATTCTGCACTGTGATTATGAATAGTAGACATCTTTCATATGATCATATCATCATCATTTCTCCAACTATAGTGCAAATGTACAATCAATGCGCGTACCTCAAAAATATATTTCACACCTAACCACATGCATAAGGCGAAATAAAATCTCATATATCCTACAATTCATAGATTTTACATCAACAATAGAACTTTTCAGGACTCACAAAGACACATAAACCTGATGTGGAGAATGCTTTAACACTGAACAATTTCTGACTCTTCTGGACACTTCTGCTCTTACAGAATCAACCCATACCGTAACAAAAAAAACAAACAAAAAAAAACAGAAAAACAAAGAAAAAAACGAATCTAGCTGATTGCCAGGACACAATGATCCTATAAACTACAATCACTATCTAACATTCATGTCTCATCACTCTGCTTCTTTTGCAATTCTTAAAATGCTCTTAGTTTCGAAGTGACGTCTAATTTTATAACAGCACCTCGATAAATCACTCAATGTGTCCATTTTCTCTTCTAAATCATTTCATGTCAACACTACCAGGATATGATTAAATACTGAGCTCAGTTTTGTTTCACAATATTAACATACAGAAAATATCTACTTGTCCAAAGTTTCTAGACAGTTAAACTTTTAATAAGTTGAAAATGCTTGCATCCCTTATACCGAAGTCTCTGTACCATCATCTCTGTTTTACACTCCAATTACTGATGTGATGAAGATACATTCTTTGCTCTGACAAGTTCTTCGTCATATTTGAACATCTTACAAACTGTTCGATGCTGACGGTAAACGCCAACTTAGTTGTTTGACAACGGTTGGCTTCAGCATAGATGGGACGGATTTACGATCTATTCTTGATTTCAAACTCATCTTTTGTTGAAGACTGACATCATTGTTCGTCTTTCACATTATCGTGTACGTCATTTTGAAAGCAATCTAAATTTTGTGAAGTCCCAAGTTTGACACGCAAATTACGCGGAGCCTCTGGATTAGCTGAATCAAATCTCTCGGTGACGTAAAGAATGTCTTGTTCAACAAATTTGTGTTACTCTCTACATTCCTCATATAGATGCAAGTTATTTCCCATATAGATGAAAATTATATGAATAGGATAGTAGGATGTCACGGTGGAAATCACCTTAGAAAGAATTCTTCCAGCAGTTGGCGTAATCAAAACTTCATTTTGGGGCCAAATTACATGTACTCCCACCCACAACTCACATGCACTCTGTCTGTCTGTCACTGTATCTGTCTCTCCCTCCCTCCCTCTCTCTCTCTTTCTCTCTCTCTCACACACACAAACACACAAGCAAAATGCATGCATCTTCTAAGAATTTCATCCCAAATTAAAATATCTCGGGCAAAATCCTAACGGATTTAGGTTCATGAATATGTTTTAACGATCGGCATATTTTCTCAGCAACAGATATTAGTTATTAAATATTATTCTCTCTGTTTCTGGTTCTCTGTCTGTTTCTCTCTCTCTCTCTCTCTCTCTCTCTCTCTCTCTCTCTCTCTCTCTCTCTCTGCCTCTTTCCGTCGTTCTTTCTTGCTGTCGTTTATTTTATTTCCCTCCTCGAACCTGTTGCAGAGATTTGTTGCCATGTGGTTTAACGTCATTTTGTAAGCTGCAAATAGATCTGCTTATAGATTGCATCATAAGTTTTCAAACGTGACATATATTTCACACTTACTCTTTTAATCTTTTACACTTTTACTTGCTTGAGTCATTTGACTGTGGCCATGCTGGATCTCCACCTTTAGTCGAGCAAATCGACCCCAGGACTCATTCTTCGTAAACCCAGTACTTGTTCTATCGGTCATTCTTGCCGAACCGCTAAGTTACGAGGACGTAAACACACCAGAATCGGTTGTCAACCGATGTTGGACACACACACACACACACACACACACACACACACACACACACACACGCACACACACACACACACACACACACACATATATATATATATATATATATACATATATACGACGGGCTTCTTTCAGTGTGCGTCTACCAAATCCACTCACAAGGAGCCACGCACTGGGACTGATCCCAGAACCATGAGGCTCTTAAGCAAGCTACTTACCACACGGCCACTCCTACGCTTATTTAAAATCTTTGAGAGAGTAACACATTAGTGATGTCGCATTGACGACATTTATGCAATCGACAGTGTTTCAGAATGAGTTGACTTGGAATGTTTTATCGAATTATGTGACGGACCATTAAGCAGCGAACATCAGTTCTTGTCATGAAGCCTTTTCTCCGTATATACTTGCAACCACGTGACTGCATAATAATTCTATGCCAGGAATTTGGTAGCTAATGCTTCTAGATGCCCTAGTATATAGTCTGGTCCACACAACATTTTCTGTATTTTAAAGTTGCTACAAATAAATTAGGCAAAATTGTGAATACTATATAAATTAATATTTCTCATGGCTGCATTTTCATAAAACCACTGCTGACTGTTGCACATCGCTTCATACTAATTACGTTTAAGATACGAGCCGCTCTTCCGATCGTGTTATTTTCCATCATGCAACCCCCTGTCTCCTTAGGTCTTTGTTATTACAAACGCTCCCATCTGACAAGTCTATTAGAGTTGATATTTGATAAACAAACGGCGTTTTTTTTTTCTTATAGCAATCGTAAGAATGACAAACAATTACACATTTCAAGCATTTTTAGTCACCAATCGAGATCTCAACTGTTAGGACGATCATTGCAATATACTTCTGTGAGGATTGAGGTACTAATCTCCTGGTTCAGATACCAAATTTATTTCCTGGGCTAAGGGACATGGGTGAAATAATTTCCCATTTACAGAGACTGAATTTTTGTTATACTGTATTTCCTCTCACTCTCTCTCTCTCTCTATCTCTATCGCATTCTCTCGAATTTTGATAGAATAATTCTCATATACGTGGATACACTCACTTACATACATATATACATATAAATTTGTGGGTGGGCGTACATATCTATCTATTTGTCTATGTATCTATCTATTATCTATCTATCTATCTATCTATCAAGTTGATACTTAACCCCAAATTGTGACTTATGGGATAATGAAGAGTTTTTTTCCCTCTTTTAGTGGAGTACAAATACGATCACGTCATTTTGTGTACCCTCTTCATGTATATGGTAAAGTGCGATTTGATGAGTATACGGCTGCAATGATTTAACCACCATATAGACGATCCCGTGATGGTTTTGTATGTTCACACTTAGTATCATATATCACAGAGACTAACAATTATGTTAAAAACATTGTCCATGGTATAGTAACTGTAGTAATAATCGTTAAGTATTATTCCATTCAGTCTGTAAATAGTATCTCCACGTTAATTCTATATTGGCTAGTAATTATCTAATGGCACTTTAGCGTTTTATATTTATATATACGCAGCAATAGGTTGTAATAATGTGGAGCGTGTCAAGATGTATAGAAATTAGATTGATTTTATTTTCATAATTAAACGAGATTGTGTCGTGTAGATGCTTATTTAAACCGAATTCTTCATTTACATGTCAAAGTCGTTATATTCTGTCTTCCATAACATTTAAACGAGAGAGCCAGCACAAGCAGTGTATTGTTTCATGGATGATATGAAAGATCATTCAATAGGGAAGTATATTTATTAAAACTCGTCAGATCAAAACATTCGGAATTTATTCTCAGTAATTTCCTGTTTCTTTGGTGTGCTTTTGTTATGAGTTGATATATCTTAATGATTTATGACGTCATTAAGTAACTGATAAATGAATGATTCAGCGTTTCGTTTCCGATCTCAGATTTATAATACTTTAGACTACATTCTTATATTCCAAGATCATAGATTTAATTTTGCGATATGTCTTCAATTAATAAGTATTTACATGGGCGCTAATTTTCCACACATAGAAAAGCCGGATTTACGAAATTATGATCGAAAATCAGACTAGATATTGAAGAGCACTCGAAATTCGTTTAATGACAATTGTTTAATTATTTTAGTACATAAGCTGTAAATACGTTATTGGTTCATCATTCACCAAATATTCTCCTATACTCTGCTCCTTGATAGGTCAAACAATGCAATATATAATATGAATTTATGATTTATATTGTGATTTAGGTAATAGCGTTAACCTTTTCCTATAAAACATTTTAGTGAACACGAGAAGCTAAATATATCTGACAATAAACAACAAACCCGACAATATTTTTTGGTACACTGATACATAACACTACTGATAATCACCGCCAAATACATGTGGTCCCTTTCAGAATGTCTGTGGGCGTTTCTAACTTTTATCACTCGTTGAAAATTTTAGTGGAACTTCTTTGACAAAACGAATGTGATTTATTAAGTAAATTTGAACACAAATGACTTCATATAAGACATGTTGAGAAACTGTAAGCAGTAAAGTTTGCCGCTTAAATCGATCTAACATTCGATGCCACCGAAAACGTAAATGATTAAAATCTGGACAACATAGCATTGATGTGATGATTCAGAGGAATGAAATTATCTGAAATTTCTGGCAATCTAATTGTCACGAATGTAAAACAATAGAAATATCTCTTACATGAAAGAAGAGAAGAATCTTACACGGAGAAAGTTATTTCGATAAGTGTTTGATACTTACAGCGTCTGAATTCTGCAATCATATACTTATGTATAAGTGTATACATTCATGAATGTAAGCATGATGTTATGTATGTGTGTGTGTGTGTGTGTGTGTGTGTGTGTGTGTGTGTGCGCGTGCGTATGCATGTATGATGTAATGTATATATATATGAATGCATGAATGCATCTAAACGGACACGTGTTTATATGTGTATCTGAGCGCATGTGTGACTTTGATCGTTATTGTTTCAGTAATAGTATCTATCTATCTATCTATATATCTATCTATCTATCTATATATATATATATATATATATATATATATATATATATATATATATATATATATATATATATATATCCATCTTTTACTCTCTCTCTTTCTCTCCACCTCTCTCTTTTTCTCTCCACCTCTCTCTCTTTCTCACCACCTCTCTCTCTTTCTCTCCACTCTCTCTCTTTCTCTCTCCCTCTCTCTTTCTCTTTCTCTATCTTTCTTTCTCTCTCTCTTTCTCTCTCTCTCTATATATATATATGTATATATATATATATATATATATATATATATATATATATATATATATATATATATATATATATATATATATATATATATATATATATATATATATATATATATATATATATATATATATATATATATATATACATATACACATATACATATATAAATGCATGCATACCTATATATATATACGTACTGTAGCGTTACTTAAGTACATAATCACACCATAATATTCGTGTCGTTGTACGTGTGGTTTTTACTTGCCAGAATCTGTGAACGGATATGTGTGTGATTTATTGTTATAGATAGCAACATTTTGCAACAAGAAATCCTGAGACAATGTATTCTAGCACCCACCAGCAACCCAAACAAATTAATGGAAAGCACCATTAATATCAATAATCCTGTAGTTTACTTGATCTGTCCGCAGCTTCATTACGTGATATTAGACACGTGCACCTGATCAGCTTGCCGAATTTCACTATAAACACAATGTAAGGTGGCAGAGAGTAAGCGAGACTGAGTAAGATATAAATATCACCAATATTACTGACACACAAAAATGTCTGTGGAATGCTGTTTGACGTCTGTAATTGCTATTACGACGACCAGAGAATCTGTATACAATCATACGTAAAATGTTGTAAAGTGTGGTATGTAAACTGAGAAAAAAGGAATTACTACAGTAACAGTAGAAGAATATAGCTAATAAATGTGTCTAAAGAGCAATTAGACTCTGTGCATAAGACTCACAAACACATGCTCACACGCATATACGTACAGTCATATACTCATACATTGATATATATATTTGTGTGTGAGTCTGTATGAATTTATGTAGATGTATATAACGAGTGCGTGTAGTATGATTGCACCCATGTATGTGCTCGTAAAGAAATGTATATATTTATAGTAAAATCAAAATATACAAATAATATTAATCAGAACAGAAATGGGAAGATAACTTGAAAATAGCTCGGTAAATACATTGATAACTTCAAGACTTACTATTTGAAAATAATTAAACTGAGTAAGCTGCCCCATCATTAATTTACTACAAAAAAGCGATAGGTGCAATATCATTTACACAGAAATATATACGGTGGTGAAGATTGCCATAAACGTTGTTATAAAAATACTCTAGTATTTATTAATGCAACTTACTTTCATTGTAATCAAATTCTCAAATTAAAGTTAATACACAATATGACATAGCATTTCAATATCGTACTTTAATATATTCTCCAGTTGTTCATTTTTGCTTTGACAGTGATGAAGTCTGACTTGTCAGTGTTACCATCAGATCCATTCTACATGATTCCAATATGACTTAAACGTATGAATGAATTATTCATTATCTGTTTACGTCTGTGTGTAACGTTGTGGAATATGATTAGACGAACATTTTAATACAAATTTTAGCAGATCAAGCAACATCATATAAGCCCGCTGGTAGTCTGTAGATTAACATAAATAGTATGCAGTTGTAGAAATTCAATTCATTCTTTCATATTGAAGACGATATTCTGTATTTGTTTCAAATTATCCTGGGCCCTTAAGCACCTTGTCTAACTATACGAATTCAGTAAATTACATTTTATTCTTAATACATTTTTATATATCAGAAACGTCTGTGTATTAGATGACTAAAATGTGTAGTTACGACATTGATTACGTTAACCTCACCTTCATGTCTAAAGGAAATTTGTTAAGTTGGGACATAGAATCCGAGCCTAGAAAATTAATTAAGAATATAAAACAGAGAACAGCATAAAGAATATTTCAGTTCGTCATACTGAAAGATCTCTATGTTTAGAGTAAATGCCCAGATAAAAAGATTCACATGCAAATATAGTTGACTTCAATAACATTTTAGTGACTTTTAGAATTTAATTATTATCTATAAATATTCTAATTTCTGGGAAGAATTTTAGATATTAGTTTCTGTCTCATACTAATAACGGGCATCTAACTATGTATGTATGAATGCCATTATTCAGTTTTATTTCAAGATTTTTGCCAATAGAGAAAGAACCGGTTTCTAACCTAGATCCAAGGCTTTTTCATTGGAATTTCAACATCAACAACAGGGTAATTTTTTTTGTGTGTATGCATATATGCAGATTTGTATGTTTTATTTTATGTACGTATTCTCATGCACATCTAATCCCAAAGATGGTTTGGATCTATATTCTTCGAATTAGCTTTCTACGTTCTGGTTTGAGAAGCCTAATTTCTCAAGATTGGTATTTAGGCAGTGCGTAACATATCACAGGGTCCCAATAATTACAGGTATAAACCCGAATTTGTAGTCTGGATAGACTAACTGCAGATGTCCCAATAATTCAGCATAGGTATTCTCTTTGTCACTGATCTTTAATACACAATTTCTCTTCTCTATCACAAATCATTGTATCAGGTTAGTTGCGCTTGCATTCCACAAGTAATCCTTTTTATTATATGTGTCTATAGCTTTTACCATACTGTGGGTTCTTATTTCTTTGTCCTCGGAGTTATCCGTCCTACAGATTTCATTATATGCAGAGTGTTCCAGCTGCAACAT
Source organism: Octopus bimaculoides (assembly GCF_046866305.1). NCBI lineage: Eukaryota > Metazoa > Mollusca > Cephalopoda > Octopoda > Octopodidae > Octopus > Octopus bimaculoides. Next base: position 7,127,424 of record NC_142942.1, on the reverse strand, counting down.
CATGCCTTATCGGTAGATAATATCGTGATAACATTTTCGGACAACTGCTTATGATGTGGGTGATATCTTCAGTGTTAACTCCACAATGTCTGCATCGGTTGTCACATTTTCTGCTTTCCTGCATCTATATCCCTTTTCTGCATCAGGTATTTGGTTGATATTTCCTGTTCCTGGATTGCAAACGCATACTCTTCAAAGTGGTAGGTAGAGATCCGTCTATTGGTCCATGATACACTGCTTTCATGATCAATGCATGTATGTATGAATGAATGTACGTAGTATGTACGTATATATGTATGTATCTATCATACACATATGCCCCCCCCCCCCCCAAAAAAAAAAAACACATACATGCGTGCACACATATACACACACTTCTATCCGAAATTAAAGAATGGAGTAGATATTAACTCCATTTCCTAATTTTTGATCTTAATTCGCATACACAGCAACCCCAGCTGTTAAGCGTAAACTATAAAATAACTTTTATCAGTTTATCAACATTCGATAGGCGAAAAAAAATTACAACATTCAAATTCTATAAACGACTGTTGTCTCTGAAAGTTGTTTATTTTCATGCTTTTTACAGACTGCTCCAAGCTTATTAACTTCGTACACATTGAACCTTGGATGTTACCTTTATGTGTGTGTATATGTGCGTGTGTTTGTGTGTGTGTGTGTGTGTGTGTGCATAAATATATGCAATGTGTTGATATATTCGCACACACGCATCGATATCAATATATAATTTACATATTTTATTATTTGCATGTGAAAATCCTAACCATTAACATTAGGAACAGTATTGTTCAAAACTGAACATAAAAACTGATAACTCAATACGAAAAACTATGTTGTTCATGCGGTATCGAATACAGTCGTGTCATGTATGTATGTATATATATATATATATTTATATATAGATATATATAGAAACATACACAGAAACAAACACACACATGTTTGTATACGCGCATACAAATTTCGTCCACAAGTATGTGTCTACATGTATTTATATCCACGAAGATTTAACAATGAAGTTATAACAATTCACATTGATAAGATTTGTTTGGCAATCTGTCATCCAAAAGTCTTTTGAAATGTCGATCGAAATCCATTGTCTTTCAATCCCTTGCCCGCTTCTCCTCAGATATATTGATCTAAATATTATTTGACACGTGTCATCTGAATTCCAGGTTTAATCTACAACGCATATAACCTTCCTGATCTACGCGCATCTTCTATATTCATGCTATGTACAAATTTCTATTTTCCTTTCTGTTTAGAAGAGAATAAAATCAAAATTGACCTTATGAAGATGATGATGATATTCCAAGCATATAAAAGAGAAGAAGGAACTGCAAGCAGGGAAAATTACATTATTATTTTATTTTTGTTCAAGTCAAGAGATTATTCTTTTAAATGTTTATTATTCTGTAATTTCTTATTTAGTTCATATCAATCTTTGCAAAGGAGTGGGGTTTTTTAACCGACTCTGCTTGCACAATCTCTGCTCTTCTGTTGGCGCCATATATCTAACTCAAATATTGTTGGAATTGTAGAAAACAATGGAAAAATACTTGAGTAATTTCGTAAATGTCATCTTCACTGCCCCATCAACACATCCACTGTCCTAACAAAGATAGAACATGTAATTACCAATATAAATTAATGTGAAATAATCCCAGAAAACGTTTTCTTTTCTTACGTATTAATTCGTTGGAATGGAACTTTCTCTATTAATTCTACGAATAACTTTTCAACCAGCATGTATTCATAATTGAATTACTTCAAGACGCTAATAAAACTATATAGACAAATACACACAAATAGTGCAATACCGTCACATACAAATATATGTGCATGCATTCAAAAGTTGTACGATTTTTTTATATGTGTGTGTGTGAGTGTGTGTGTGTGTGCGTCCGAGTGTGTATGTATGCGTACGCGTGTGTATATACTGCATAACTATGTATACACTTGCATGTATATATGTATATGTATCTGTATCCATCTGAATATTTATATAAATGTTTATGGGCATGTAGTAATTGAATATAAAATATGCAACAAAACATATCCTTATACAACTCGGTGCAAAGAAGTATAATGTAATTATTTCCGACACCCATAGAAGATGATACAGAGAGAACGGTATAAATACAATCCTGTATCATTGATTGAGATTCACCATTAATTCAAAGGTTGTCAGTTGAAGACAATCCAATCGCTTCTATTTATACGGTTATTGGTCCCCTTTCATTGCGTAAAATTACTTTATGTTAGGAGAAGTGACATAGGAATATGTTACTTTCACAGCTTCATATTAATTTGCAGTGCCTGTGACGTAAAGACAGTTCGGTCTTCACCAAAAATGAAGCAAAAATCTTGTATTGCTTTTGCCTCCATTCAATTATCCATCTTTTCTACCAACTATTTCTGTGCGTGTCTTGTGGTTAGATTCCTCAGACACCTCCTACATATATCCTGTAAGAATTAACCAGCATTAAACTTTTCGGTGAGTCCTACTGGGACAATAGGATATTATTCAAGCATCTTGCTCTTCGTATACCATAAGATATCCGTCAGGCTGGAGCAGCTGGAAGAATAATGCTTGCAATATTTTTTTAGCAATAAGTCCTTTGTATCGGACATGTGACCTCTCAATGACTTCACCTAGAGAGCCTTCCTCGACCCTGATCTACGCAAGCTTTAGAGTAATGTTAATGAAGTGATAGTCCGAAGGAAAACTCTTTCAGACGTTTGAATCCGCGACCAGATTATTTTCAACATCACCCAACATTCATGACTATAGACTGGGATATAGACGAAAAACAAACTGAAGTGTTCTGAGTTTGCGTTCGAAAGCTGAAGCTGGTACATCACTGTGCCAACATCAGAAATTCTAACAGTCGGTTGTTTCCTCTGCTTTCTAGCACTCACGTATACAAACTCGTGAGATATTTTTTTTGATCTCCAAAATTCTGTCGCAATAAAGTCTTCTGGCGAACACGAGACGCATTTGCGTGTGAAGAATAACCTCTAGACAGACAGATATTTGTACTGCTTTTGGCTCTACAATTTAGAATGGATATGTAACTATATTTTATCGTGATCCTTTATTAGCCAAGTCAACACTCATTTGGCATGTACTTAAACAAATCATACCGTCTACCAATATACAGTTTACTTATTATTTCATCTTATATATTGTACCAATCTAATTACAACTTGATAGGGCTTGATTGGGTTTGAAATGCCATTAAGATGCCATTAGTGAAAGATCATTGAAACAGAATGTACGAAAATGTATATGTGTAGTAAAATCTATTCAACCAGTAATTCCCATCATAGTTGCTCTTACTAAGATAGGGGACAATCATTCATCCTCATGTCAGCAACATTCTAAGAGGCCGGAAATAATATGTAATTGAAGTCACGAAATGACACCCGTCGAGGAAATAAGGTTAAAAAATATGCCGCCTTTCACTAAAGATTTACTCAATCAACAGAGGACAGTAGCCAATAGAGTTTTAGGTAATTATTTTATATTACAATATTATTGCGTAGATTAATTTTCCAAATATTGTCTAACAATAATGAAAATACTGTTTGAATTATGGGTAAATTTAGTATCTCGTGTCGATATTTCTAGAAACATAAGGCGGTGAACTGACAGAAACGTTAGCATGCAAAGTAAAATGCTTAGTAGCATTTCGCACGCGTTTAGATTCTGGGTTCAAATTTCGCCCAGGTCGACTTTACCTTTCATCTTTTGGGAAGTCGATAAAATAAGTACCAGTTGAATACTGGGGTCATTATACATGACGTATAACCTCTACCCGAACCTACTGGTTGTGCGCCAAAATTTAAAACTAATATATCTAAAAACACAGAATTTGGAAATCATCGTGTATTGGTAAATATTTCAAAACGATCAAAACTATTTATTTCACTTATATGTGAAAGATTGACAAACTGGCATACTCTACTACGGTTTACTGCGTACTAATACCTCTATTATTAGAAATGCAAGCCCCAACTCTAAACAATCTGAGCAAACATAACATCAGAACTTTAGAAAATACCGTTAGTGGAAGTGAGCCGTTGAAGTCTTCAGTGTGTACTTCACACACTCTCTCTCACACACTCAGAAACACACACATGATCGTACAGATATAATCATATGTATGCTCAAGAAATTGTTTTGTGTGTCTATAGTCGAATATTTGAGCGTGTATTCACCACTGGAACATTACCCTGTTCAGCTGATGCCTTTTATAATTCTGAATAAATATATGGTAAACATTTTTAAACAAAAGAATTTTGTTTGCAAGAACATTAAGAACTTTACATAATGTAAAATTAATTATATCATAAATATGTATTCAAGAATATAAAACGTATGAAAAGTTTTGGTGGAAATATAAATTACGCAAATGGTAATCGACAAGTTGTGTGTTATTAATCGTATACCTATTTCTCTTGACGCATATGTTTTAAATATAATAAAATTTCGCAGATATGTTTTCAAGTTTTAAATGAGATTAAGTTATACTTGGAAGGCTAACGATAAGTGATATTTTAATAATATGATATTATGTAACACGCACCCACTCACACGGTTGTAAATAGCTGTGTATGTCACTTTTCTCCTTTCATTCCTTCCTTCCCTCAGTTGGTGAGTTCAAAATACCTCCGCTTTTTTTAATGTCTTTGCAGATTATTGAAAAGTTTGATGCTATCTACTTTCGTCTTCCTCCTCATTCCTTCCAAATTTTCTTTCCCTTCGTTTCTTTCGTTTACATCTTACAGTATTTTGCCTTTCATTGTCTCTATACTAAGATAATACTTTTAAAAGTTCCTTTTCATTTCGTTTATTTTTTTCGTTTTAATTTATTTTTTATATCACTTTTTTATCTATTGTTCGAAACAATTTTAACATGTCTTGCTCACACTCTCTTCCTTTCAGAGATTTGCAACCTCTGTCTTCCAATCCCTTGGCTGTTTTATTGCTTCTTCTATTGTTTATCGTTCACTTTTTCTAAAATAATTATATACAATCTAAGCTTGAGAACAAGTATTATGAATTTCAGTTTAAACTATATTCACCAACAAATGGAAACTTATTTTCATTAGTTAGTGATTTGCTATAATTTGCAAATAAGTAAAATAACTGTAATTTTAAAATTCAAAACTTGCAATATAAATAATATCTGGATTGCTAAAAATAAAAAAGTCATCTCTGATTTCTTTTAGATATGAGATCATGTAGTTCTCGGTGCCTCCTCCTCAACTTTTAAATGTAAGCATACTTATATTTTCGATGGTTGCGAATGAGTATTAGAGCAGAGTCCCCGCCGCTTTGTTTGTAACAGTCGGTAGCACATCAGTCATCCTCGCAGTAGTTCCGCGTTTGCATTCTTCGTTTAATTTTTGAGCATTATTTTGTTTTAAAGTATACGGTTTTGTCAACACAGTAAATTACATGCTATTTTTAGTAACTTTAATTTCTTCCAACCGGTACACAATGATATAATGATATATAATTTTCGATGCATCTTCATTTGTATTAAAAATTTACTCATAGTTTTCAGGTTGTGACATTAAAATATCGAAGTAGATGGAAGACCAAACAAAGGATACATTGCTTTTGTTAGTAGCACAAATCTCATGGTTGCAAAGGATGCTAGGGAGGAACAAGTCACACAAGTACATTTCATCTTTACTCTATCCAAGCTGGTATAGACCCAAAGTATTCACACTATTATTTATTGCTTAATTCATTTCCACATGCTCACTTAAATGACTTATCTGGTGGGCTCTCTCAGTCTCCGCGTACAAAATTCATTCTATAAGCATTGATGAACCCAGGACCATACCAGAAGTCACACGCGTAATAAGATATGTAACGTAATGGAACTGGAAATAACGTGAGTGTAAAAGCGAGCTTCCTAAACTGACAGCCATATATATATATATATATATATATATATATATATATATATATATATATATATATATATATATATCAATTATTGGACATTTTTCAATAATACAAACATACAAATTTGAATAAAAACTAAGAAATACTCAGTTTTTTTAAGGAATAGCAAAAGAAGCTGACGTGGATTCTCCAAACCCTATCTATCAGATGCACAGTGAAGTTTTGTAAGACATTCCAAAACTTCCCCATCTGAGATCCCTATGTGAATAGATGCACACACGTGAGTGTATGCATCACTAGTTCAGCCAACATACGAACTCAATAAAATAGTGATTATACCCAAGAAGTATACTCGGTATATTATATTCTTTCGCATGCTTCAAAATATTCATTGTTTGTTTGCTCGATAACCGCCATTAATTCATTAATTATAACTTATATTTTATCTCTATATCCTACTGTGATATTTTTTGGTGGATGAACCATTATTTATAGTCTCATTTGCATTTGATAATCTTGGTAAGAGAAATATTTTCTCTTAATACAACAATGAAGAACGATAGCAGTAACAGCAATAAAACAACAACAACAAAATGCCTATCAACAGTAGTAGTTTTAAGAGTATTTAGAAGACCAGCTGCAGGCACTTAAACAAAATCCGTTGTATTAGAAAAGGTTTAGAGATGTGGACAGCAAATGAATGCTTTCCCCAAAGAGCATCATCATGCCAACAGGCACGTATTCACAAGCATGAAGTAGCTTTTTCACTCATCTTTTTCAAATTTTTCTCTGTCGAAATTTATCTTAAGATACAATTAATGGAAGAAGAAAACGGGATTGGGTAGATAATGGTAGTCAGAAGAAAGAAGAATTTAAATAAAAAAGAAAAAGTAAGTTACATAGGACGTCAGAACGCCCGTAGCCTGGGTGTTCATTTCACAGACACTAAAGAAACACGAATGGTATGAACAACGATACAATTAAACCGCAAAGTCACAACAGTAGAAACACTAACTTGTTGAAGAAATGGAGTAGATCAAAATAAAGCGAAAACAGAAAAAAAAATGAAAGAAAACAGCAGTAAAAATACTCATCGACACACTCCATCAATTAATTTTTCTCTGAAAGTTAAATAATTATTTGTGGAAGAATGCAAAACTAATTAGGAGTACATCAACATCTGTAAAAGGCGGTAGATGGGAGAATACTGGTGAGGAATTAGTAAGCAATTTCAAGGAGATGCTCTTGTAGGGGAGCAGTGACTTTAATGCTTCCAGGGACATTCGTGAGAAATGGTCAACAGTCCGCTGCTGCCAAGAGCCTGCCAATTTCATCAATGCGTACAATTCGTAGTTCAATTCGTAGGTGCCTATTACTGGCAGGCAAGCTTACAGCCACTAAATTCCCACTCTAGCAAGTTTTTTTGTAGAGGTATAATTTCAACTTCAAATATGACAAACAATATAAACAAGACGTAAATTGAGATATTAAGAACATTGGACTATGATTGACAATATTAGCAGAGAATATACTTAAAACGTATATAACTTGGAGAAAATGAAATGAAAACATATTTACTAATATTTAAAGCCGATTAATTCCCGTGTGTCTTTCTCTGTGTATGTGCTTTTGTGTGTGAATAGATACGCGTGTGAGTGCGTATGTGTGTGTATATATATAAAAATATAGAAGACGTATATATGTGTATATACATTCATACTTACCCACATACATGTGTGTTTATTTGTGTGTGTGTGTGTGTGCGTGTGAGTGCAGATATAAACAGACTAAGCACTAATATCGGAGATGAAGGTGTCAACATGGTATTCGATCTGAGAATGTGTACTGTTAACTACTTATTTATATCTCGCTTCAAACCCATTTTTTATGTCAGCCATGATTCCATCACACCATGGAAAACGGTAAATATTTTAGTGATGGATATATTTTTTTGAGAATATATGAGCCTCTCAGATCACATATGTTTTAGAAGTTTGGAAAAGTGAGGCAATGCACAGCGGGAATCCAAGCAAAAAACTCGAAAAACAGCCTAATATATCAACAGCCGCGCACATGCTGCCGACGTATCTCAAGTGGAAACAGAAATATTTATTGCAAAAATAAAATTCCAGAAACGGTCGAAGAAACGTCTCAAATTCTCAATGGCTGTTTAGATAATCTGATGGAAGCATGTCAAGGGGTCGTACCCAATCATGAAATGCTATAAAAACGTTTGTGAAAGAAAATGAACAAACTGACAGCATATCCAGCGTATACTGACAAGCAAGAAGACCTGATAATTCTTGATATTTTCCACTCGTATGCATCTGAAAGAAACTCTTCCTCCCGACAGTAGTGATGCAACAATAGTATTTTGGAAGTCAAAGTAATGCAATATTACTAAAATAACCCAGAAATTTGTAGATAAATCGCTCAATAGACCTGATTTCTTCCCTAAACTACTGCCATTATTTTTAATTTGAAGAAGATATTCACCTGAATCTCTATTATTTTCATCCAATAGATTATGGAAAATATTGCAGCAGTAATTTTGAGATTAAAAAGAAAAATGTAACGTTTCCTAGAATAAAACCCCAAACAATGAAATTATAATATACTTTCTTCATCTACCTCTAAACTTATAGAGAATACAGAAAAGTTGTGTGCCTTTTAGGTACTAAAATATGGAAAAAAACTTTCTGTAAGAAGTAAAAATATATAGTACATACATTATTTATATTATTTACGTTTGATGAATATTTGTCCTCATCTTGTTTGTTGTTAGCACAACGTTTCGGTTGGTATACCGTCCTGCCTTCATCAAGTGTTTTGGGGGAAATTTCGAACTTGGGTTCTCATTTCTAAGGTATTTTTGCGATGTTATTATTATTATTATTTTTTTTCTTCTTTCTTCAAATTTTCTTCCATTTCTCGCCGAGTGTTTTCCGTACACCTAGGGCAGAGAAGTTCATTGTATGCATTCCCAGTTTACGCACGCAAATTCACAGGTAAAACATGCATGTACAAAGTTGCTTAAATAAATAAATTCATGAATGAATGTTGTTTTCACAGCGATAATGCTCTTCTTAGTACACAAGTCGTTTGCACTTTTTGCAGGGACGGTAGGCCTGGTATCATTTTCAAATATGTTTCAGTAACTTTTTTTATCATTGACAGCGGCTGGACGTGTTCCTCGCGTCTCTGATAATTCAGTAGCCGAAAGCCATAGAAACACTAATATGACCCAGTGTGACAACGGGGAAAAATAACTCTCAAAGACTGGAACATCTACAATATCCTGTGAGTATTTAAAATTCCCTTCAAAATAAGTTAAGAAATTTACAAATTTACATATCTAAAGTTTTCAAACACACCAACTTTAATGTCCATAACTGTTATGAATACTCATCTTTTCCTCTGTCCCTGAGTATTCGAAATATTATAGTTTTCTGCGTGGACATACAAAAGACCATCTTTAGTGAATCTACCTGAGATATACAAACATAACTTTTATTGCAATATCAGAAATGCACGTGAAAAAATAAATGATAATAATAATTAATTCGTTTTATTGGCCACAAGGGCTAATATCAATTAAAAACATGTATGGACAAAGACAGGACGAAGGTTACAAAAGGTTTTGTCTAAACAGAGGAAGAAAACGGAGAAATATATAACAAATAAATAGATAAATAAATAAATGAATAAATAAATAAATGAATAAATAAATAGAACTCCCAAAGGGGGAGGCGCTTCGAAAAAGGAAAGGTTACACGTGGAAAAACCCATAAAACCACGGGAGCCTGGTCAGAAAAAATAAGAAAGGGGTATAGAGCCCTTTCTCCTTTTACATTACCTTTTTTTCTACAGGTGTATTCTCAGAATTGGTCCGTTTATATTGGCCATTCTTCCAACAGTCACCCGTCTTTCTCTTAGATTCTCTCTGGTCGAACACAAATTCTCTATTCACAAATAATACAGAACAGAGTAAGTCTGCCCTTCCTTAATTTTTCTTAAGGTCAAGGTCACTGTTGCTGTTTTTTCGCTGCTAATAGTAGTAGATATTTGAACTCATTTTGACCGATCGGATCCCATCCACCCACCAAAAAAAAAACAAATACCTGAGCCGCATCTACTACTACTACTGCTACTACTACTGCTGCTGCTGCTGCTGCTGCTACAAATACTACTACTACTACTACTACTACTACTACTGCCCCTGCACCACCACTGCTGCTGCCACTACTACCACTGCTACTACTACTGCTACTGCTGCTGCTACAACTATTGCTACTACTGGTGCCGCTGCCACTACTACTAATATTACTACTGCCGCTGCTGCTGCTAATAATGGCATTGCTGCTGCAACTACAACTACTTGGTGGTGGTGCTGCTTATGATGATAAATGCGGCCCCTGTATGAAGATTAGTGGTTAAAGAAAATAATATATAAAAAAAAATATTTAAAAAAGTGAAAATTTAATAATAATTAATAAAAAGAAAAGAAAATTTCAAACCGTACACCTAATCGCTTGTCCAGTGGTTATTCTGGAAGTGCGCTTGTCAGGAGGCTGTCGGCCTGACGGCGAAAAAGTTATTGTTAGACGAACTGTCCTACCTTTTCGGACAAAACCTTTTGTAACCTTCGTCCTGTCTTCGTCCTTATATGTTTTTAATTGATATTAGCCCTTGTGGCCAATAAAACGAATTAATTAGTAATATTATTATTCAAGTCACTGCCTGGAATCGAACTCGGAATCTTGGGGTTAGTAACCCGCGCTCTTAACCACTACGCCGTATGACCGTAAATAATGTAAATAATGTACATAATTCCTCATCTCTTGAATATACAGCTATATTAAATAGTACATATTTCATCATTATTTTATGCGTGTCTATTGCTGGGTAAGATGTTAGGCTTTTTAAGATGCGCCTTAGTCTATTAAAAATATATATTAGTCATGCAATTAATACACATCTATAAAACATTCCAAATTAAAAGAAGTAACACAGTTACTTATTCTGTTCTAGCATGATACAAGCTTGTGCGCCAAGATAGCTGCTACTCAATGATCTCCATCGATTAAAGAATAAAAGAATGCAATATAGCTGACAAGTATTATTCTGTTATGTTATATGA